>NC_133653.1:164894255-165074723 GCF_009905375.1 Apium graveolens | reverse complement strand
ATGGGAGTTTTTGCAGATGTGCAATACATTAGATCAAACTTCTTTAAAAAGACATGAATATATTTAGTTGACTAATGAATATTCCATCACTAACGTGCTTAACTTGTAAACCAAGAAAGTAAGTTAGTTCTCTCATCATACTCATTTGATACTTACTTTGAATCAGTTTTGACAACTTTTGCAAAGTTTTTCATTTGTAGATCCAAATATAATATCATCTACATAAATGTGAACAAGTATACTAGAGCTATAACATTTCTAAAGAATAATTTTATCAACAGTACCTCTTGTGAAGGATTTTCCAAAAGAAACTTTGATAAAGTGTCATACCAGGCTCTAGGTGCTTGCTTCAGTCCATAAGTGACTTTCAAGAGATAGTAAACATATTTGGAAAATTTGGATCTTCAAACCAGGAGGTTGACTGACATAGACTTCCTCCTCCAAATCTCTATTCAGAAAGGCACTTTTGACATCCATTTGATAGACCTTGAAATTGGCATGGGCTGCATAGGCTAAGAAATTCTGATGGCTTCAAGTCTTGGAACAGGAGGAGAAAAGTTTCCATCAAAACTCTATCCTTCTTGTTGACAGTAGCCCTTAGCAACCAATCTAGCTTTGTTCCTGACCACTATGCCATTTCATCCATCTTGTTTCTGAATACCCACTTGGTGTCAATTGGATTCTTTCCTTTAGGTTTGGGTACCAGTCCATACCTTGTCCTTTCAAATTGTTTTAGCTCCTCCTACATAGCTAAAAATCCAGTCAGGATCCAACAAAGCTTGTTCTACCTTCTTTGGTTCTTCCTTAGATATGAAGCTGCTATATAGACATTCTTCTTGAGTTGCTCCTTGTTTGACTATAGAAGATGCATTTTTAGAAGGGGTACTTTTTGTACATTTTCTTGTTAAGGCAGATTAGCTCTAGATAAAGAGCATCATTGTTGTCTTGATGTGTGACTGAGCTTTGATTATTAGAAAACTCCTCTGAGTTTGGAATCTTTGATTTGAGAAAGGGGTACTTTTTGTAGGTGATCTGTTTTGACTTTCAGCTTCTCTCATTGTTCTGACAGATGATGCACTTGGTATCTCGACGGATGAAGCCGATTGTCTCCCACTGATAAGGCAGATTGTTCCCGACGGATGAAGCATTTTGTAACTCAAAAGATGTTGAATTATGTACTTCATAGTTGTAGAGTTTTCTGCATTATCCTTAGTCAATGTTTCCTGATCCTTTCATCATCACTGTCATCACTAACCATCTCACATTATCAAACTTGAGGTTTCGTGGAAATCTCCATTTTGCAGTCCTTCAATATTTTATCATCAAACATAACATGTACTGATTCCATAAAAATGTTGGTTCTTAGATTGTAGACTCTATATGCCTTTCCCACAAATATCCAACAAAAATTCCTTCATCTGCTTTAGCATCAAACTTTCCATGTTGATTAGTTGATTCCTTAAGATGTAACATTTGCAGCCAAAGACATGAAGAAAATTTTGAGTTGGCTTCCTATTCTTGAACAATTGGTAGGGTGTCATGCACTTTGCTTGATTTACCAAAGAGATATTTTGAGTGTAGCAGGCAGTATCACAGCTTCAGCCCAAAAAGTATGTTGTAACTTTGATTTTTCAAGCATATTCCTTGCAGCTTCAATAGAGATTATTCTTTCTTTCACTACTCCATTTTTGTGGAGTTCTTGCTGCAGAAAACTCATGCATAATCCATTCTCTTCACAAAATGATCTCATCATAGAATTCTTGAACTCAGTTCCATTGTCACTCCTGATTCTTACTTTAAAGTTAGGATAATTGTTGACTTGCCTTATGTGATTGATGATGATTTCACTAGCTTCATCTTTGGACTTTAGGAATATGTCCAAGAGAACTTTGAAAATCATCCACAATTACTAGGCAAAATTTTTCTTGAGATGGACAACACATTGACTAGTCTAAACAAATCCATGTGTAACAATTGCAAAGGTTCTTCAATTGTTGAATCAAGCTTCTTTTTAAATGATACTTTGATCTGCTTTCCTTTCTGGCAGGCATCACACAGTCCATCCTTAGTAAACTCCACTTGAGGAATACTCTAACCAGTTCTTTCTTGACAAGTTCATTCAGGTCTTGAAGTTTAGATGGGACAACTTGTTGTGTCAAAGCCAACTTCATCTTGACTTGCTTTACTGAGAAGACAAGTGACTGATTCTGCATTGATGAGTTGAAGTAAGCTAAGTACAACATTTCCTTTTCTCACTCCAATGAGAACACTTGTTGCTCTTTTTGTTTGTCACAACACAAGCTTCTGAATTGAAAGTAACTGAGTTGTCCTTATCACAAAGTTGGATGATACTCAACAAATTATGCTTGAGACCATCCACTAGGGCAACTTTTTCAATGATGACATTGTCTTTTGAAATCAAGCCATATCCCATAGTATAACCTTTGTTGTCATCTCCAAAAGTAATACTTGGGCCAGCTCTTTCCTTGAACTCAGTGAGCATGGTAGAATCTCCCAGTCATGTGCTTTGAGCAACACTATCTAGATACCAAAGATTCTTTCTATTTCCCTGCACACATCAAAATCAAATCAAGTGGATTTTGGTACCCAAGTTTCCTTGGTCCTGCCTTGTTAGCTTTCTTCTTGGTTTCTTAGGTTTGATCTCATTTGACTTGGGATTTATGATTCATCCTTAGTCATCTCAGTTGGACCTTTGAAACCAATCATTAAAACAGAATTATCATGCACATTTGATTTAATAGGAAAATGCATGCTATTTGCAAACATGTATTCCAGTAAGGCATGCTAAATGGCATTTGAGGCAATACTAAATGTATCATAATAAGGATTAGTGCAAATGGCATTTAGCAAATTATGTATTCATATTCTGAGTAACATAGCATTCATAGGCATGGTAGGCATGACAGTTATTTTGGGAAAAGAAGAGGGTGCAGACATAGGAGTAGGCATGGCAAGTTTGCAATTAACAGACAAATGATTGACACTACCACACTTAAACCAGATTTTCTTGGTGCTATTTATCAAGTGTGCAGTTGTTATGTGTGTTAATTCCTACTTCCTATTTCTATTATTTCTTTTTAGCTTCTATTTTAACCTCAATCTTTTCTAATCTGTCATTCAATGCTTGATAGACAGATGACCAACATTAACTTCTTTTCCTTCCTGACTTGACTTGATTCTCCTGGAATAAAGTTCTTAGAAACTGATCCATATTTCTCATTCAACTTAGCTAGCTTAGCTTTGCTAACTGGTTACTCAAAACCGACGGATGTGGCTCCTTGTCACTCGACATATAATCTTTTTGATTATCCGACGGATGATTTTCATCATCCGTCGAGTCCACATCTGTAAGCAATCCTTCAACCAAATTGGACTCAAGCTTCTCTTTACTCTTCTTCCAGGCTGCATCACAAAAGGACTCAATACCTTGAACTTTAGTGATTTGAGCATGGACATCTCTGGATGATTTCTATGCCTTAATCACTTCCTGTTCTCGTTCAAACTGCTTCTTTAAAACTCTTCTTTCTTCAAGGACTCAGTTAATTCATCCTTAGTAATCTTCACTCAATTCTCAATTTCTCAATTCAATAAACTGAGACTCTAGCATTATTCCTCTCACTTAAAAACAAATTATTTTCTTTAATTTTAGCATATTCCTTAGTGATGGACTTAAGTGTAACACGCAGGTGATATAATTCTGTGGACATGTCATTTATTGCATCATTACACTCAGCTTTAGATAATGTGCTAGGTTGGTGGTGATTACCTGATTGCTTGAAGAACTTGTTTCTGTTTCATCAGATTTGGCCATTAGGGCTAGATTGATATAGCTTGTTTCTTCATCTTCATCCAATTAATCTGTAGCCCAATCATTCTCCTGTGTGATGAAAGCCCTTTCCTTTTTGTTTAAGAAACTCAAAGTATTTTATTTATAATCAACAGGCTCAAACTTTTTTTGCTGGAATCAGACTTTCTACATTCACTGGTAAAATGACCAGCCAAGCCACATTTGAAACACTTGAATTTTGACTTATCAACCATGTTTCTGTTTGACTTAGCTGCTCCAAAATTCTTCTTGAATTTGAGCTTGGAAAATCTTCTGGATAAGAATGCTAATGTTCACAATATCATCCATGTCATCTTGGATCAAGTGATCTTCATTTTCAGCTACAGCCTTTACCCTTGCTTTCACAGACCTTTGATGTAGACTCAACAGCTTCTACCTCATCTCCTTTTCTAAATCAACAACCAGTGCTATGGACCCTACTTTCTTCCTACCTTTCTCATCCTCTCATCTTGATCTATTTCAAGCTCATAGGTTTTCAAGATGCCGTACAGTCTCTCCAAGGTGAACTCCTTGTAATCTTGTGAGTTTCTCATGAGACTGTCATTGGCTTCCACTCTTTTAGAAGAGATCTAAGGAACTTGAGGTTAGAGTCTTTTGTTTGATAGACTCTTCCATGCAACTTCAGAGCATTAAGTAGCTTTTAAATCTACTAAAAATATCAGTGAGAGACTCACTTTCTTCACAGTGGAAATGCTCATATTGCTGAATCAGTAGCTGCATCTGTTTTCCCTTACTTGCTCAGTACCATCACAGATAATTTGGATTGTGTCCCAAACCTCTTTGGTTGTTTTAACAGTTAATGATGTTTCAAACATATCACCATCAACTCCATTGAACAATATATTCATGGCCTTCTTATCTTTCCTGACTTGCTCAATATCAGGGTCTGACCATTCATGCCTAGGTTTTCGAACAGATGGTTCATTGCCACTTGCAGCTCTCATTGGTACATGAGGACCTATCTCTATGCAATCCACATAGGCCTCATCTTGGGAAAGAAGATGTAGTGCATCTTCACCTTCCAGTGGTGATAGTTGTCTTTGTCCATAAATGGAATCTTTACTCCAACATCCTTTTTGTTCATCTTGTTGTTTGTTGTGATCTTTATACTCTTTGTTCTTCAAGAGCTTGCTCTGATACCAATTGTTATTCCCTAACAATATAACAAGAATTACAGAAGGGGGGTTGAATGTAATTCTGACTACTTTTTCAAATTTAAAAGAAAGTTCTAACTTGATAAATATAAAAGTGTTTGATTAGCAATAGTGCGGAATAAAAAGTGATAGAAATCAAAACACTAAGTAATAAAAACACAAGCTTTTAAACTTTTTGGTGGATTTGTAAGTATCCACCAGATATATATAATATATCAAATAAGAACCCTGTGAAGCTTTGAATAGCTCAAGCTGCTTACAAGTTTGAACAATTAAACTACAGAAATGCTTACAGAATACGGCTTGATATGTTTCTCTGAAAATAGGCTTGCTTAGTTTTCTACTTGCTACACTTGGTTTATATATCACCAAGTTTACATGATAATAAGACAAGATAATAAAAAACATATCTAGTCTAACTCCATGCTACTTCACTACTCTATTCCAGCATCTTTGAATATCTTCACAATTACATGGAAATGGGTAATGCTTCTTTGTTCTCAAATTCCTGCTTAACAGGCTGCCACATTCCTTTTACAAACATCCAACACATGTGACTGTGTTGTCACTGTCAACAACTATTTAAATTTGATCATCCGTCAGGACTATGCTTGTCACCGTCGGGAGCTTTGTTGATCATCCGTCGGGAGTCTTTGTGAACTATCCATCAGGAGCCTTTTATGTCACTTGACTCCATTTCATTTATAAAAAATTATAAGACATCTTATATTTACAATTAGTCACCCTATTCTGTATATCCACTAGTAGTCAACATGACTCATATACTCCTACGGAATCTACACAATGTTGCTTGTGGTGCTACAATTCTTATTTGTTACATAAGCTACTCACTCGATGGATGTTAGTTTGTCATCTGTCGGGACTATAAAGTTCATCCGTCGGACTATATTGATCATCCATCGAGTGCTACAAAATTCACTAAGTTAAATCTACTAAAGTATTTTGTTAACTTATGATCAAGTTCACAACATATTCCTAACAATATGCTCAATTGTCAGGATCTGCTTGCAATCAGTATTTGCATCAGAGTACAGATTGTCAGGATATGACTATACTACAGGATAAATAAGAATCTGTTATTTTATACAGTCCCAGCATTTGAGGAGTTTTTATAGTCGGTTCCTGACTTATAGGATCACAACTATTAATTAGATATGTAGAAACTATATAAATTATACTGTAACATATCTTATAATTGATAGAGATTGATTTAGTAGTTATGTATTATAAACACAATAGGTTACCACTTGGTGAATTACTCGAGTATTATTGTAACCTAGCAGCTCTTAAGAATATTTTCTTAAGAGAGTTTTGTAACAGTTATAAGAGATTAAATAAACTATTATTTGATTCTATTACTTGTAATTTACTTCTTGATAATCGATTTATAAAAATAATTGTATCTAATCCCCTAAACCAATTATTCTTTAAAAAAGAAGATGTTTGAAAGTAAGTATGAAAGCATGAACATTTCAATTCTGAAAAAGGCTGATTACTCTACATGGAGAGTTAAGATGCTCATGTTTCTTGAAGCCATTGATGATGCTTATGTTGATATAATCCATAGTGGACCTTCTTATCCCCAAAAAGTTGTGGCCATGACACTAACTGTTCCTGAGCACTACATCATGAAAGAAAAGTCCGAGTGGTTAGATCCTGAGAAAGCTGTAATGCTTAAGGATGCTAAGGTCAGGAATATTCTTCACAATAGTTTGGACAATGTAATGTCAAACAGGGTGTTGCCTGAAAGACTTCCAAAGCTATATGGGATGCTTGGGAAACTCAGTTTCAATGAACAATGGCAATCAAAAAGAATAGAAGGGTTGTTCTTGTGCAAGAGTATGAACAGTTTGATGCCAAACCTGATGAAACCAATACTGACATTTGACAGAGTTCTGACATTGTTGAATGATCTGTCATTTGTTGGAAATGAGTATGACAAGGAGGATTCAAACACCAAGTTTCTCAGAGCTCTTCCTGAAGAATGGGATACACATGTATCCATTATCAGACATAAGTATGATCTTGATATACTGTCACTAGATAAACTTTATGGGATGCTAAAAACCCCATGATTTGGAGATTTAACAAAGGAAGAACAAGAAAGGTCAGTAAATGAGGTTGTTGCTCTCATATTGAGACTCACAAAGGCAAGGAAATGGCTAGTGAGAGTTCAAGAAGAAGGAACATGTGAAAAGCATATGTCATAGCCTATTTGTTTATTCGAGGATTTAACTCACTCAAATAAGAATGTAATAAGTAAATAGTGGTTCTATCATCAAAGAGATCTCTCAAAGTAACATCTGTCAAAGAATTAATGTAACACCCCAGATCCGGGGTCGGGGATCCGGGTTGTCACGGTCTTTCTTTCCACAATATCACTTCACTTAATTAATAATAAATAACCTCATACTGTGACCCCACACTAACACACACCACAACCCGTTATAGTCTCAGAGATGAAATTGAAATAAGTACAAGTCTTTGAATCCACAATTTAAAATTATTACAACCCAAAACGATTACTTGATAATTTACAGTTAATTGCCATTATCTGCCACAAGTTATAATTATACATAATTTGATTCTCAAAGTAGATGGTCTAAACTACAATGGATCTACCTCTGCAGCTATAGCAGCTACAACATCAGCGGGAAGACGCGGGACGCTTCCCACGCGCTTGCGCTGGGTCTGCTGGAGTCTGGCCATCTCTCCTAACTGTTGTTGCATGATGAAGAAATAAAGCAAGAGTGAGCCTTACAGCTCGCAAGATAATACTATAGTGATAACAAATAATATAAGTATCTAAATGGATACTTGATAGCATCTCTATCATATGCAAGATAATACTTACTAGATATAAGTAAAAACAAGGAATGAAGTTACCAATACTTCACCACACTTATATCATATATAAAGCTACTTGAACTGCCACCGTTCAAAGTATTATAGGTTTTAAGAAAAAACATCCCATAGATGAGACCACAAGTTAAGACTTGAATAGATTCAATCTTTGAAAGATTATTGAATGAAAAAGTTATGAGATACTTTATTTAGTCCCAGGTATATATATATCCACATATATATACCCCTTTAAACATTTCCTGAAACCTCTGTTATGTAAAGTATGAACAGAGTTTGAAACATCCAATGAATTTTGGAAAGGAAAAGAATTTTGGCATAAACCCGATATCTCGCTGATCAGGCAAAGATACCAATAAGTAACCTTTTCTACTGTAGATGGATGAATTCCTCACCGGTCATCACCCTGGCCGCATTAGGACCTCGCGCTAGACCGTACCCCGGCCCCTCACGCGTTGATGGACTGCCACCCAGCCACTTACACAATAATAGACCGTACCCCGGCCTGTCGCTTATGCCGACTCAATTCAAATGGACTTACTTCCCGAACATTGGGCAAGTAATCAAATTGTTTTCTCAAAACAGCAACCTCGTTGCGAATATAAAATACACCACAGAGCCGGATCCCCAGGTTTTGAGCGAGTATTTAAATCCCCTTTAAAAAGGAAGATCTTAAATATAAAAATGAGTTTTGGGATCCGCTCTGACTTTTAAAAATCATTTGAAGACTCGAAAACACTTTAAAGAGTGTTGGAGTAAGGCTGATTTAATAGAGTAAATCAGTCCCCAGAATATTAGAAAATATCTGAATATTATTAATTAAATAATATTCCCATAAAGAATAATCTTTATAAAAATAATTGAAGTAGAAGTTTTAAAACTTATACTTGAAACGAGTATTAAATAACCAAAGATATACTTATATGAAAGTATTATCTTTATTGAATAATCGAAAATAAGTTTGATTATGACACCTTATTCTTTAATAAAAATAAAGAATATATTTCCGCAAATAATCGGAGTCATAGATCCTCAAATGAATATTCAAATAATATTCATAAATAAAATAAAGCTGAGTCAATACCTCGAATGAATATTATAAATATATCATTAAATAAATAAAAGAGTCATCACTCCTCAATGAATATTCAAATAATATTCAATAAATAATATAAAAGAGTCATAAGCCCTCGAATGAATATTCAAAATAATATTCATTAAATAAAATAAAGTGAGTCATACATCCTCAATTGATATTCATAATATATCATTTAAATATAAAGGAGTCATACGCCTTCGAATAAGATTCGAATAATATTCAATAATAAAATAAAGTTAAAGTTATCTGATCACCTTATTCGATTATAGTTTGAAAAACTATAACCATAATATATATAAATCATATACATATATATATATCCATATCCCATATATACAAAATCTACTCGGATCCTCGACTCCCGTTTTAGAAAATATTTTCACCCTTGGGTCCCTATACTAAGGGTATATGCAAGTTACCGCTATCCTCTAGCATAGGTATTATCAAATGAACCAACAGATATATATTTCAAGAATATGAAACAGGCATGCATATATACCATATCACATGCTACAATATATCGCAAGAATTTGCTAAATAACCAACATCATCTATCGCAAGATAATGCATATACAAGTGTATCATCACAACAACAGTATAACGATAGAATACTTGCCTGAGCGACTTGGGGGTGAGAAAGGCTCGGGACGAGTCTGATAACCTATAAACAACAAGTAAGTTGGAATTAAACCAAAATCACTTGTAAATCTATGATTTAACTAACTTAGACTCTAATGCTAGTTTTGCGCTCACCGATTCGCTTAAGTCACTCGGGTACCCTCGGCTCCACCATTTTTAATAATTTAACCTTACGAGTTTTAAAGCGATTCCTTCGCGAATGACTTACCAACTGCCTAACACACTTACCATAAATGTTTCATACATTAATAATCCTTTTTGGTCTTTAACCTACATTCCAAAGTAAGGCGAGGGAAAAAGTTTCGTTCGCGAAACGCCGGTTACTTGAAACGGTCGTTTCTCCTAAACCGTAAATCGGAATCGAACGAACTACATATCAAAACGAAGCTCGTAACATGAGCTATCTAAACATGGCAGTGGTCACAATCTAGCAGGGTGTTCTCGGGTCCTAATGCTATGCACAAAAACAGTCCAAAGAAAATCGGACGTTACGACGGCTATGTTTACGTGATTTCCAATTTTAACCATTCCACAAACAACCCAAATCAACCTCAAATCCAACATACAACCATCCTCCATCCTTATCACATCATAACCACCCCAACCAATTCAATTAATCTTTCATACTTATGCTTAAACTTAACTTTAATCATTCTTAAGTTCTTTTAAATCAAAACCACAATAATTACCATTCCATTCACTACCATACCAAATCTCAAACTCTAAATCATACAACAAGATACAATATCAACCCACTACTCAAAATCACCTATAATATATATGAACCTAGGGTTTGGAAATGGTAATACCTTCCTTGAAGTGGTGGGTGGAGCTAGGAAGCCTTAAGAAGCTTTGAGAAGCCTTAGGAAAGCTTGGATCTTCAAGAAAAACAAGAAAAAGTTCAAGTTAAAACTTGAAAACACTATTCATTGTCTTCTTCCTTGATTAAATGAAGAAGTTAGAGAAAGAATTAATGGCTTAAACTCATGATATAGCCATAACTAAGCATAAAGATGATTAGGGAATTTTCTTACCAATTTAGGATGCTTGGATCTTGATTTTGAAAAAATCTTGCCTTTTAAAAATGTAAAAGCCGAGAGCTAAGATGAAGAACAATTGCCTTGGTTGTTTTTGATTTTGATGAAATGATTTTGCTAGCTTGGTTGGCTTGATTTGTATTTGATTTAGTAAATTACTACCTTGCCCTTGAATTTGTGTGGTCCTTATTCAACCACACCTCCTTCCTTCCCATGTCATGCTTACCTCATCCTCATGATGTCATCCTTCCTTCCTTGTCTTCTTTCTATTGGTTGGATGACATCATTCCCATTAATCCCTTTGATTAACTTCCTAATCGTTTGCCTAATGACCGCTGATCTGTTTATACGGTTCGCTTAACTTTCGTTCTCGTTTATCGTTGAAGGATCATACCCGGGATCTTATTACTTAGGTTCCCTTAACCTTTCTCAATACATTATATTCCTTTTATGATCCTCTATCATAATCCTTTATTTAATCCTTTTATCCTGTTACCTTATACTCAATTCTCTCCGTATCTTGTGGATTTCCGGGAAAAACCAAGTGTTCGGAATTGGATTCTGACGATATTTACATACACTTATATACTTCATAGAGTACTAATAATATCCCAGAATATCCATAACAGAACCCCTACATAGTGTGGCGTGAAAAGTTTTCTCATTCAGCTAAAACACTATTCACAAGGGTTACAAAAAGTTGAAAAATTTTAGGGGTTATTACAGTCTCCCCTCCTTAAAAGGATTCCGTCCCGGAATCAAACAGAAAACAAATGGGGGTTACTTTTCTAGCATTGTGCTCTCTAGTTCCCAAGTTGATTCTTCCACATTATGATTCTGCCATAGTACTCTGACTAGCTTGATCACTTTGCTCCGAAGCACCTGCTCCTTCTTATCCATAATCCTTACTGGCTTCTCCACGTAAGTTAGATCTGGCTGCATATCCACCTGCTCGTACTCCACTATGTGCCTGGCATCCCGATGATACCTCCTTAGCATTGACACATGGAACACATTATGAACTTGTTGCAAATTAGGGGGTAGGGCTAGCTCGTAAGCTAACTTTCCAATCCGTCTAATATCTCGAAAGGTCCAATGTATCTTGGGCTTAGTTTTCCTTTCTTTCCGAACCTCATTAATCCCTTCCAAGGGGATACTTTCAACAGTACTAAGTCCCCTACTTCATATTCCTTGTCCTTTCGGGCTAGGTCTGCATATTTCTTCTGTCTGTCTTGGCTGCTACAAGTCGCCCTCTGATAAGATCCACTATATCTTTGGTCCTTTGGACCACTTCGGGTCCGAGCATCTTCCGCTCTCCTACTTCATCCCAGTATAAGGGAGATCGACACCTTCTTCCGTACAAGGCCTCATAAGGCGGCATTCCGATGCTAGCATGAAAGCTATTGTTATAAGAAACTCGATCAACGGCAGGTGATCATCCCAACTTCCTTTAAGGTCTATTGCACAGACTCTCAACATATCCTCTAGTGTCTGGATGGTCCTTTCACTCTGTCCATCCGTTTGGGGATGGTACGCGGTACTCATATTTAACTTGGTCCCCGCACATTCCTGAAAGCTCCTCCAAAATCTGGAGTTGAACCTTGGGTCTCGGTCTGAGACAATGGACGCTGGGACTCCATGTCGCGTTACTATTTCCTTAAGGTAAATGTCCACCAGTCTATTGACTGTGTATCTCTCGTTGATAGGAATGAAATGAGCTGACTTTGTCAGTCGGTCTATAATTACCCAAATGGCGTCGTGATTGGCTTTCGTCCTTGGCAAGCCTACAACAAAATCCATCGCTATCTGTTCCCATTTCCATTCGGGAATCTCCAGGGGTCGCAAAAGCCCACTGGGTCTCTGGTGCTCTGCCTTTACTCTTTGCAAGTCAAACACTTGTTTACCCATTCTGCTACGTCCCTCTTCATGTTGGGCCACCAGTAATATTCCTTCAAATCCCTATACATCTTGGTACTTCCCGGGTGAATGGAATACCTTGAACTATGGCTTTCACCCAAAATCTCATCTTTAAGTTCTTGAACATTCGGAACCCAAATTCGGTAGGAATACCTCATTATCCCTTTATCATCTTTCTCAGTATGGATCTCCTCTCCAGTCATTGACTTTCTGTCTTCATTCATTATTTCTCTTGGCACAATCTGATCTTTTCCAATAATTCTGGCTGCATTGAGATCTCAAAAAGCTTTTCAGTTCCGGTTCCGGTTACCTTTACCTCTATTTCCATTTTCTCAAAATCCCTTATCAACTCTTCCGAAGTCGTTATCATTCTGAGTCTTTCCTTTCTACTAAGGGCATCAGCCACCACATTGGCTTTCCCTGGATGATAGAGAATCTCACAATCGTAGTCCTTGATTAGGTCTAACCATCTCCTCTGGCGCATGTTGAGCTCTTTCTGCGTAAATATGTACTTGAGGCTCTTATGGTCTGTGAAAATCTCGCACTTCTCTCCATATAAGTAGTGCCTCCAAATTTTTAAAGCAAATACTATTGCTGCGAGCTCAAGGTCATGAGTAGGATATCTAACCTCGTATTCCTTCAATTGTCTCGACGCATACGCAATAACTTTACCGTGCTGCATAAGCACACATCCTAATCCTTTGTGCGACGCGTCACTATATATCACAAAATCTCCTTTTCCATCCGGCAATGCCAATACCGGAGCCGTTATCAACCTTTTCTTTAATTCCTGAAAACTGTTCTCGCATTTCTCCGTCCATTCAAACTTCTCTGTCTTACGAGTAAGTCGTGTCAAAGGGGCTGCGATCTTCGCAAAGTCCTGTACAAATCTACGATAGTAGCCGGCCAATCCTATGAAACTCCTCACCTCTGTGGGTGTGGTTGGCCTTTCCCAATTTGAGACCGCCTCTATCTTGGAGGGGTCGACCAATACTCCTTCTTTATTGATCACATGTCCTAAAAACTGTACTTCATTCCGCCAGAATTCACACTTCGAGAATTTGGCATATAACTGCTCCTCTCTGAGTATCCCTAGAGCTATCCTCAAATGCTCTGCATGTTCTGCCTCAGTCCTTGAGTAGATCAAAATATCATCGATAAAAACTATCACACACTTGTCCAAGTACTTCTTAAATACTCTATTCATTAAATCCATGAAAGCCGCTGGGGCGTTGGTTAGTCCAAAGGACATTACCAAGAACTCATAATGCCCATACCTGGTACGGAACGCTGTCTTGGAAATATCTTCAGGTTTAATCTTTAGTTGGTGATATCCAGTTCTCAGGTCGATCTTGGAAAAATAGACAGCATCCTTTAGCTGGTCGAACAGATCGTCTATTCTAGGTAATGGGTACCTGTTCTTTATGGTTAGCTTGTTCAACTCTCGATAGTCTATGCACAACCTCATGCTCCCATCTTTCTTTTTAACAAATAAAACTGGTGCTCCCCACGGAGACACACTGGGTCTTATCATACCCTTATCCAAGAGTTCCTGCAATTGGATAGCTAATTCCTTCATTTCTAACGGGGCTAACCGGTAAGGTGCTTTTGAAACTGGCGCCGTCCCTGGGGCCAACTCAATAGCAAATTCAATCACTCTATCGGGTGGTAATCCCGGAAGGTCTTGGGGGAATACATCTTCAAATTCGTTGACTACTGGAATATCTTGTAGGTTGGGCACCTCCTTCTGTGTGTCCACCACATAGGCTAGGTAGGCCTCACTTCCTTTTCGTAGCATCCTTTTGGCCTGAGCCATAGTCAAAAATTTCTGCGTCTGCCTCTTTCCTCTAAATATAACTTCTTTCTTCCCGGGGATATTTAACTTAACTTTCTTCCCTTTACAGTCTATCTGAGCATCGTTGCTAGATAGCCAGTCCATCCCCAAAATCACATCAAACTCCCCTAATTTAAAAGGAATCAGATCAACACTGAAAGATTGCTCCCCTATGCCTATCTCACAGGCGGGGTGAATCTGGTTAACAGGAATAATTTCATGATTGGCTATTTCTACTTGTAAGGGTTCTATCAAGGGTTTAGCCTTAAGTCTTAACTTACGCGCAAAGTCCTTTGATATAAAAGATTTAGTTGCTCCCGAATCGAATAAAACATTTGCACTGACTGAATTTAGAGAAAGGGTACCTGCTATCACATCTGAATCTTTCATAGCATCCTGGACTGTCATGTTGAAAGTCCTCGCAGTAGGTGGCTTATTAGAAGCAGCCCTGCTTGCTCCCAAAGCTGCTGGTTTGTTCATTGGGCATTCCTTCTTCCAATGACCCGAGCGTCCACACTGATGACAATTGGTGGTTGGAACGACGACAGGGGTTAATGATGGGCACTTATTTGAATAGTGGCCCTCCCGACCGCACTTAAAACAGGTTACTGGCCTTCCTTTACACTCCCCAGTGTGATTCCTTCCACATATGTTACAGGCTGGCAATGGGGGTCGAGATTGGTTGGGATAGGACATTCTTGACTTCTGGCCGCCCTGGCTCACACTCACACTCATTGGCCGCTTAAACCCAGTGTTCCTTCCTGGTAGGGACACTGCTCCTCGATTAAATCTAGTTGGGAAGCTCCTTCCTGCGGAACCTCCACCCATGCTCATACTTTTCCTCTTTATTCCTTTCTCCTCTCTTTCCTTCTGCATCTGTTCACTTCCAACTTCTACAATCGTTGCCTTTTGCACCAGAGTGGCATAGTCCGTAAGCTCAAGGATTGCCACCCTATTCTGAATCCATGGTTTCAGTCCCTGCTGAAACCTCCTAGCTTTCTTTTCCTCAGTGCTTACAAACTCCGGCACAAACCTTGATAACTCAGTAAATTTCGCTTCGTACTCTGCTACAGACAAGTTATTCTGCTTTAGCTCCAAGAACTTGAGCTCCATCTGGTTTTCCATAAACCTCGGGAAATACTTTCCCAGAAACAACTGACTAAATCTCTCCCAGGTTATTATAGCATCTGTCTCCATGTTTTTCTTGGCCTCCCACCAGTAGTTAGCTTCTCCTTTCAGAAGGTAGGTAGCAAATACAGTTTTCTGTGCCTCATCGATACTCAAAATCTCAAAAGATTTCTCCATTTCCTTTAACCATGCCCTTGCCTCAACTGGGTCGGCTGATCCGTGGAACTCAGGGGGCTTAAGGGACTTAAAAGCCCTGAAAGAGTTTGCCACTGCATTGTTACTTCCTTGAGGGGGTGGGTTGGGTTGACGTTCTAAATTCTGCCTTAGGAGTTGCATAAACTGACCCATGGGATCCATGCCTGGGTTTGGTACTGGTTGCTCAACCTCGGTTTCTCCTTCTTCAGCCTCTATCTCAAATCCCTCAACATCATATGTTTCCTCTTCTTCTTCATACAGGGAGTCATCCTGTTCCACATAATCCTCATCTTCCTCTTCACTGTGTTCTTGGTTTCTATTGTCCTGATTATGGCTTCCCTGGTCCTCAGACCCAGGGTTCGCCCTAGTTCCAATCTTTCTTGGCGGCATGATTCTGATAATAATAAAAACAATTATTGGGAAAATTCAACGTTAGGTCACAATCATATACAACATTGTGCCTTGCACAGCTCTTATAATGGGGAGTACGTATATCGCAATTCTATTATTTTAAGAAAGTTCTAATACGAAGTGCAGTAATAATAATAATAAAACAGTGATCCCGTCACTATGGAACTGAACCGAAAGGAAACAAATATATACATAATGCGAGAATACATAGTTTGATCTGGTCAAAAGTACAACAGTGCTACAGTCATCTGTCCCAAAAGTGATACACAAGAGTCTATCTGTCTAGTCAGAAAAAGGGATGCTATATACAAGTCAACTATCCCGGAAAATTGGCTCTTACTAAGGCCTCGGCTAACTAGACAACTAGACTATTCCATCATCAATCCTGAATCACACACCGGAACGGGTCAGCTCCCAAACCCTTTCCATCGCACGACGGAAGATATAGTCGTCCTGCCGCCTGGAGATCCTACCATGCCTGTCCCCCTGGAGAGATCTGAGTCTCGCTCGGGACGTGAGCTCTATCCCCGTAAGCTCCCTCCTCAAGGATCGGGGTATAGAAGCCCTGGTCTCATAAGCTCGGGTACGCCTACCCGCCCTCTCTGCATCCAACTCCCTCCTGGCCTCATCCAGTCGGGCCTCGGCAACAGCCACTCGGGTCCTCAAAACATCCTGAACATATCCATGAGCTAACGAAGACTGCCTCTGGGCAGGGTCAAGAGGTGGTGAATCCGGAGCCGCTGAGGGTGCCTCCTCGGTCTGCCTAGGCTCGGAAGTATGGGTCTCTGAGCTGTCATCATCAGGAATCCAAGATAGTGGTGGAGGGGTAGGGGCTCTGACCACCGGAAGTGTGGGTAAAGGGATACCAGCATACACTACCATAGGTCCAACACGCTCCTCAGCTACTGGGACCTCATCCGGGTCCTCCTCATCTGGAATAGCAATAACCTCTGTCTCTGACTCCTCTGAGGGGTCCTCCTCATCTGAAATAGCAATGACCTCCGTCTCAGGCTCCTCTGAGGGGTCCTCCTCATCCTCCTCCATCTCAGGCTCCTCCTGATCCTCAACATCTAGCAATGCCTCATCATGCTCACGCTCGAACATCTCGGGGTCCTCCATCTCAGGCGCCTACACATTAAACGAGCTAAGTTACTATCATGATACTTATAAGGGTTCCCGTAAGGGTTTTAACTGTCAGCACTACTTTAAGTAGTCCGACCATGAACTTGGCAAGAGTTCTTATTATCTTTGTGAATTTATTATTATATCGTCGCATCATCTCTGAGGTTTATAACGCTTAGCTCTGATACCATTTCTGTAACACCCCCAGATCCGGGGTCGGGGATCCGGGTTGTCACGGTCTTTCTTTCCACAATATCACTTCACTTAATTAATAATAAATAACCTCATACTGTGACCCCACGCTAACACACACCACAACCCGTTATAGTCTCAGAGATGAAATTGAAATAAGTACAAGTCTTTGAATCCACAATTTAAAATTTTTACAACCCAAAACGATTACTTGATAATTTACAGTTAATTGCCATTATCTGCCACAAGTTATAATTATACATAATTTGATTCTCAAAAGTAGATGGTCTAAACTACAATGGATCTACCTCTGCAGCTATAGCAGCTACAACATCAGCGGGAAGACGCGGGACGCTTCCCACGCGCTTGCGCTGGGTCTGCTGGAGTCTGGCCATCTCTCCTAACTGTTGTTGCGTGATGAAGAAATAAAGCAAGAGTGAGCCTTACAGCTCACAAGATAATACATAGTGATAACAATAATATAAGTATCTAAATGGATACTTGATAGCATCTATATCATATGCAAGATAATTATTTACTAGATATAAGTAAAAACAAGGAATGAAGTTACCAATACTTCACCACACTTATATCATATATAAAGCTACTTGAACTGCCACCGTTCAAAGTATTATAGGTTTTAAGAAAAACATCCCATAGATGAGACCACAAGTTAAGACTTGAATAGATTCAATCTTTGAAAGATTATTGAATGAAAAAGTTATGAGATACTTTATTTAGTCCCGGTATATATATATCCACATATATATACCCCTTTAAACATTTCCTGAAACCTCTGTTATGTAAAGTATGAACAGAGTTTGAAACATCCAATGAATTTTGGAAAGGAAAAGAATTTTGGCATAAACCCGATATCTCGCTGATCAGGCAAAGATACCAATAAGTAACCTTTTCTACTGTAGATGGATGAATTCCTCACCGGTCATCACCCTGGCCGCATTAGGACCTCGCGCTAGACCGTACCCCGGCCCCTCACGCGTTGATGGACTGCCACCCAGCCACTTACACAATAATAGACCGTACCCCGGCCTGTCGCTTATGCCGACTCAATCAAATGGACTTACTTCCCGAACATTGGGCAAGTAATCAAATTATTTTCTCAAAACAGCAACCTCGTTGCGAATATAAAATACACCACAGAGCCGGATTCCCCAGGTTTTGAGCGAGTATTTAAATCCCCTTTAAAAAGGAAGATCTTAAATATAAAAATGAGTTTTGGGATCCGCTCTGACTTTTAAAAATCATTTTGAAGACTCGAAAACACTTTAAAGAGTGTTTGGAGTAAGGCTGATTTAATGAAGTAAATCAGTCCCCAGAATATTAGAAAATATCTGAATATTATTAATTAAATAATATTCCCATAAAGAATAATCTTTTATAAAAATAATTGAAGTTGAAGTTTTAAAACTTATACTTGAAACGAGTATTAAATAACCAAAGATATACTTATATGAAAGTATTATCTTTATTTGAATAATCGAAAATAAGTTTGATTATTGACACCTTATTCTTTAATAAAATAAAGAATATATTTCAGCAAATAATCGGAGTCATAGATCCTCAAATGAATATTCAAATAATATTCAATAAATAAAATAAGCTGAGTCATAATACCTCGAATGAATATTATAAATAATATTCATTAAATAAAATAAAGGAGTCATACATCCTCAAATGAATATTCAAATAATATTCAATAAATAATATAAACTGAGTCATAAGCCCTCGAATGAATATTCAAAATAATATTCATTAATAAAATAAAGTGAGTCATACATCCTCAATTGAATACTCATATAATAATCATTTAATATAAAGGAGTCATACGCCTTCGAATAATATTCGAAATAATATTCAATAATAAAATAAAGTTAAAGTTATCGAATAAACCTTATTCGATTTATAGTTTGGAAAAACTATAACCATATATATATATAAATATATACATATATATATATCCATATCCATATATATACAAAATCTACTCGGGATCCTCGACTCCCGGTTTTAGAAAATATTTTCACCCTTGGGTCCCTATACTAAGGGTATATGCAAGTTACCGCTATCCTCTAGCATAGGTATTATCAAATGAACCAACAGATATATATTTCAAGAATATGAAACAGGCATGCATATATACCATATCACATGCTACAATATATCGCAAGAATTTGCTAAATAACCAACATGCATCTATCGCAAGATAATGCATATACAAGTGTATTCATCACAACAACAGTATAACGGATAGAATACTTGCCTGAGCGACTTGGGGGTGAGAAAGGCTCGGGACGAGTCTGATAACCTATAAACAACAAGTAAGTTGGAATTAAACCAAAATCACTTGTAAATCTATGATTTAACTAACTTAGACTCTAATGCTAGTTTTGCGCTCACCGATTCGCTTAAGTCACTCGGGTACCCTCGGCTCCACCATTTTTAATAATTTAACCTTTACGAGTTTTAAAGCGATTCCTTCGCGAATGACTTACCAACTGCCTAACACACTTACCATAAATGTTTCATACATTAATTAATCCTTTTTGGTCTTTAACCTACATTCCAAAGTAAGGCGAGGGAAAAAGTTTCGTTCGCGAAACGCCGTTACTTGAAACGGTCGTTTCTCCTAAACCGTAAATCGGAATCGAACGAACTACATATCAAAACGAAGCTCGTAACATGAGCTATCTAAACATGGCAGTGGTCACAATCTAGCAGGGGGTTCTCGGGTCCTAATGCTATGCACAAAAACAGTCCAAAGAAAATTGGACGTTACGACGGCTATGTTTACGTGATTTCCAAATTTTAACCCATTCACAAACAACCCAAATCAACCTCAAATCCAACATACAACCATCCTCCATCCTTATCACATCATAACCACCCCAACCAATTCAATTTAATCTTTCATACTTATGCTTAAACTTAACTTTAATCATTCTTAAGTTCTTTTAAATCAAAACCACAATAATTACCATTCCATTCACTACCATACCAAATCTCAAACTCTAAATCATAACAACAAGATACAATATCAACCCACTACTCAAAATCACCTTATAATATATATGAACCTAGGGTTTGGAAATGGTATACCTTCCTTGAAGTGGTGGGTGGAGCTAGGAAGCCTTAAGAAGCTTTGAGAAGCCTTAGGAAAGCTTGGATCTTCAAGAAAAACAAGAAAAAGTTCAAGTTAAAAACTTGAAAACACTATTCATTGTCTTCTTCCTTGATTAAATGAAGAAGTTAGAGAAAGAATTAATGGCTTAAACTCATGATATAGCCATAACTAAGCATAAAGATGATTAGGGAATTTTCTTACCAATTTAGGATGCTTGGATCTTGATTTTGAAAAAATCTTGCCTTTTAAAAATGTAAAAGCCGAGAGCTAAGATGAAGAACAATTGCCTTGGTTGTTTTTGATTTTTGATGAAATGATTTTGCTAGCTTGGTTGGCTTGATTTGTATTTGATTTAGTAAATTACTACCTTGCCCTTGAATTTGTGTGGTCCTTATTCAACCACACCTCCTTCCTTCCCATGTCATGCTTACCTCATCCTCATGATGTCATCCTTCCTTCCTTGTCTTCTTTCTATTGGTTGGATGACATCATTCCCATTAATCCCTTTGATTAACTTCCTAATCGTTTGCCTAATGACCGCTGATCTGTTATACGGTTCGCTTAACTTTCGTTCTCGTTTATCGTTTGAAGGATCATACCCGGGATCTTATTACTTAGGTTCCCTTAACCTTTCTCAATACATTATATTCCTTTTTATGATCCTCTATCATAATCCTTTAATTTAAATCCTTTTTATCCTGTTACCTTATACTCAATTCTCTCCGTATCTTGTGGATTTCCGGGAAAAACCAAAGTGTTCGGAATTGGATTCTGACGATATTTACATACACTTATATACTTCATAGAGTACTAATAATATCCCAGAATATCCATAACAGAACCCCTACATAGTGTGGCGTGAAAAGTTTTCTCATTCAGCTAAAACACTATTCACAAGGGTTACAAAAAGTTGAAAAATTTTAGGGTTATTACAGTAATTCATCTCATCAACAAAACCTTGAGAGATAAATAATTAAGTTTCTCTCACATCTTTTAATACTCTAACACATAAGGTATTCACCCTACTCATCCATGTCATCACGTCCATATTCTGAATAACATATTTCGCAGGAAAATCGCATATTATTGTTCTCGAAGACGTATTCCTTATTGGGGTAGATTCCCTTGATTCTTAGTGCATCCCTGACTGGGTTAGTGAGTTGCAATTCTCGTCATATGCCCTTGTTTGCTTCCCATGCATAAGAAGTGGATGGAACTTTGCCCACTCGGTCCATAATACGTTGATTTCTGTTAGAGAAGCTCTTTCAAAGAACAATAGTACAACGAAACAACCAGAAGGATTCAAAATTCAACAAAAATTAGAGTTAAAAAGAAAGAAGAAGTAAGGATTTGAATATAAATGAGACAACCACATTGGTACTTAAGATGGCCAGTCTTTCGTACCATATGGCATACAACACATGATTAGGTGGCGTCCCACCCGACTCTTCGTCATTCTGACAAAGTGTCTCACCATAACACTGTTTGTCCCAACCAGAAGGCAAAACTTGTGGGAAGCAAATAAATTTGAAAGGAATGCAAAATCCTCATTTTTTGATATCACCAGAAAGAATTTATTAAGAAAAGGAGTTCATACATTTTTAGGAATTGAGAAGGAATATACGCTATAATGTTGAGGACAAGGATGATACCATTGGTCACCATCCATATTTCACTTGTATTCACCTTTCGAGTTTGATCGATCATATCCTAACTGTGTCATATAACAACTTTATAAGTATACTAAAATGCCTTCGCAACTAAGCATTATGGTAGATTCTTACTTGTTAAGTCTTGCGTTTGTAACGTTGCACCTACACGTATAATACTTTAACAATTCGATCATAATGGCATTCTTATCAGATAATCTTGAGTTTCCTCTTTTTAATTTGGAATAACCATGAATCATTCAACATAGCGATCTTTTTGTTAGTAATATTCTTCTTTTAGAAAAGTCTGGAAATCTTCCCAATCTTCTTCGATCATGCTCAGGCTTCCGTTATATCAATGAATTCTTTGAACTCTGATAATCCCAGTAATTGGATGAATAGTTACTCCCTATGCTGGTTCTGTTATTAATCTTATTATATAATACTTGCACCTTGCTGTTAGGAATAATTAACTTCTTCATAATCGCAGGTTATCTCGTTCTTTGAATTAACAATACTAAGTCTGAAACAGCATCCTTCCAGGTAATCCGGGTCTTTTAACAAACAAGAAACTCAAGTAGTAACTTGACAACCAAGGTTTAAAACTTATTTTATTCAAAAAGACTTTAAAAAAAATTTATAAGGAAAAATCTTTTCGAAAACTTGTTAAAAATTTTGAAAATCATAAATCTGGTTGTCCTTACTATATGAGTTGGTTGTTGTCCTTCCGACCTATAACAAGGTACCAAATTAAAGAAACATTCACATAAAGGTCTATTCACTTCGATCTACCTTTTTCTCCTTTATCGAGTCCATTTGCCTTCCTTAATCGACGAAAACTTCAATTGTTGTCGCACATTATCTTATTCGTAGCTTCACATCAAGACTCCCATACATTATCGTTACAGTAGTTAAGTAGAACAGGCTATCCAATAGTCGACAAGTCTATTTCATAGAACAAAATTTGCCCGTATCACATCACATCACTACTTTACATATCACATTTATCATATCATCATCATTTAATTTCACAAAAATTCCAGGTTTATACTTTTCTCTCTTACTCTTTCAAAATTCATCTAGATCATCCCATAATTATTCACGGGTGGCTTAGTCACTAAGGGCTTCTTTTAACCCGATAACAGCTATTCTCTAAAACACTTAAATTTCCTCTCTAAACTTCGTCTCACCTTTATTTATAACTCAAGCGCTCACCATTTACTATAGCTCTCGAATCCATTCTCATAGGTACAATCGCTTCATAGGACAAGTTCTAAACTGGGGGTATAGAACATGATGTAGGGTAAACTAAAGAGATACACTCATAGTCAAATGTTTAGTGAAACAAAAATAAACAGATGGAGGTTCTTGAATAGGTAATCTCATATCAAAAGGTGAAAAAGTAGCGTAGAATAGCTTGAAGAAGTGCAACCGTTATAACAGAAGGTAGTGCCATTAATACTGGTGGAGGAACAAGGTGCAAATCAAATCTGAGAGAAGATGATGATCCTCGAACGGAAAGCTCCAAACGATCGAATGGCATCGGGAAATCAGGATCTGCCATTGCCGTTGTCTGGAAATCACGTCGCAAGATGAAAATCCCGAATCGCAATATGAACTGTGCCGGAGACCTACTATACCACCGCACTCAACCTCACAACGTCCTATCTTTCTATTTTCTATTCCTAATCCTAACCCTCTACCCAATCCCGACAATCTAGGCTTGTTTCAGTGACTTATAACCTGTAGCTCTGATACCAACCTGTGGCGCCCTCCATACCCGGGTCAGAAGTTTGGGGGTCCACAACACAAATACAATATATCAACCTGTATATGAAATATTAATTGCAATGACCCGGCTTTATGTAGCCATGGATCGCAATAGGTTTAAGTATGAAAACAAGACACAACCTTAATTTTTATTACAACGTACCAAATCCCAACTAATTTAACTTACAACTGATAATAAAATTATTCTTACAATCTTACTATCTCTCTACCGCCACAAGCTTCTGCTAGCTCGATCCAACTCAATCTGGAATCCTAGCTCGTACATTGAACTGGGAAACCTCGCTATCAACCGTATCCCTTTTAACTGTAAATTACATAAAAAGATTCGCAAGAGTGAGCTAACTAGCTCAGCAAGTCATAATAACGATATCTGAGGTTAAACAATGATCAAGTGAAATGATTCAGATGAATCAAGTTTCTTTTTAACTAATCATTAGAATTGGATATTCATTTTAAGTTTTAAAAACCAAGGTTAGGCTGCTGATCAGTCACGCACTAACCCCGAGCAAGCACACAGCACTGCTCTAATTACTAGATCCAAGGCACACATTGGCCTAACTTGACCATTGGTATGGTCTGACCACGAATCTGGTCCACATATATAAAACTATCCAATCCTAAAGCAGTTCAATATGATAAACAATATAATTCGCTAACACAGGATCATAATCAATGATGATTAAACATTTGAATATAATGTAAGGAAACTCATGGATATCACAAGGCTATATCAGGGTATGTAAAAGAAACGGTTTTCAGTTTGTACAGGGGTCAGGTATTTGACCAGTAATGATTTTTTAAGATATGGTTCTTTGATGTTATTAAGAATGATTGGAGTATAAAAGTTTCCATCTTTTCAAATCATTCTCTTTCAGTGTTTGGTGTTTGAGGATCAACAAAGGATAGATTACAAAGAATATGGTTTATGGCTCAAGATCAAGAAAATCAGGGTTCAAGGTTAAATGATTTAAAGCTCTTACAATATAAAACAGGAGTTATTTTAAATAATAGCGATATGTTACAAAACAGTTCAAAAACATTGGTAATATATATCTTAAAGAAAAGTTCAGAAATACTTGCCTTACAAGGCTTTACAACTATTACTGATCAACTCTGAGTCGACTCTGCTGCTCAGGTTCTAACGTTCAACCACTAGATCCCATTGGATTCGACTTCGACACTCAGGTTTTTCTGTTGAAACTCTACTGAGCTCGTCGACTGACCACTATGTTATCTTTAGTCCATCACCCACTTTCAGGTTCCCGACTATAACCTACAGGGTCGAAATACCCTACGTTAGATGTTTAGGTATGCTTGACATATCCTCGATACTAATTCTTACCCAACGATATTCAAACCCGACTCGTAATTATTCATATTAGAATAACACAGAAAACAATTAGGGTTCACATCCTCGAAATCGATCCAGTGTTTATTTTCAGAAAATACATATACTCGTCATTTTACGAAATTAGGGTTACTGTGTTTTGGTCAAAACATACAATACAACATACAATCAGGTTCTGTATAAAACATACGTATATGTATTTACTTATACTCACTCGACGTCCCGATAATCCTCGGATACGCTCCCGTATTTTCGTAGTTTGATTTTCCCGGAAATCGGGCAACGTCCCCTTTGTTTATCGGACTACCCGTCGAAACATCATTCGACGTCAATTCAATAACGACAATCCAATTCATAATAACCACAATTCCAATCCTCAGTTTAACCCAACAGTCAATCCAATCACAATTTGTCAACTAAACTACGTACTCGACTTAATGTAAAATCAAATTCTAGTTTCAAAAATAATTTTACGAATCAGTTGATTTATTTTATGAAAAATTAGGACTCAAAATAAATTCATCACCGTCCACCGTCGACTCACCAAAGTTCACCGTCGACGGCGGTAAAATTTATTGGTGCCCGCTACGTGTCCGGTTTCCAAATAAATTCCACCGATTAGCTTTTATAATTTTTTGCACAGAAATCATTTTTATTTCACGAATTTAATTAAATCATTTCCTGCAGAAAATAATATAATCAGTAAAAATTCTCACAACCAGCGCGTGTAATCACGCACACCAAATCAACAATTGAACAAAGTTACGCAGAACAGGACGAAAGGAACCAGTAGCAAAGCGGTTATACGGTGGCCGCACAACGGCACCGCCGCCTGCACACAACACCGAACACACATCACACACCCAACATGAAACACACACTGATATACACACATATATACATACGTGTATATAGAAATAAAACAAAATCAGCCGAGACCACCAAGACTCGCCGGAATAAAATGGCGGCTCACCGGAAACGGAATTTAAGGAGCATCCGTAAATCGAAGCAGGGAGGACAGAGATGAAGCCGAGATAAAGCCAACACAGGGAAGCTATTCGTTTGAGAGAGACAAAATTCAGAGAGAGATTAACGCGAAATAGAGAGAGCAACAAACCCCCAAAGTGAAAGATGTGTGTGTTTTGTTATGTTTATCCCTCTTGTTACCCTTCAGCAACCGCCACGTGTCTCTGCAATTTGATACGTGTCCTTTTCTTTTTTATAAGAACTGGACACGTACCCCTGATCTTCTCGGAATTAAATTTTAACTCGATTTCTTTCTAAATTTAACGAGTAAAATACGATTGAAAACTCAACAGAGAAATATAATTAAAATACCAAAGTTATCGGAGTACTTAAATACTGATAAAATATAAACCTCATAATTTATTTATTTTTTTAAATAAATTCTGAAACACAACTTATTCCTGCATTTAACAATTAATGAACCAAGCTGCACTTAAAATAAATGCAGAAAATCACAAAAATAGTCTATAAATGTTATAAATATTCTGAAGTTTATAAAAACATAAATTTTGAAATGTTAAGACAATTTCTTAAACACACTTTATAGCCGCTTTTAACAAATAACCGAACAACGCGCGGGTGAAATTAATCCCAAAAATTTCCAAAATAATTTTAAAATTCTCGAAATATTTTTAACTTAAATGAATATGAATTTCATAATTTTTGAAGAATTTTAGAATTAAATATGGATTTTACCATTAAACATACTCAGAAAATTATTTAAAAATAAATAATTAATGAAATATTGATTTCTCAATTTTATAAAATCCTAAAACTAATTATTGTAATTATAAAATCATAAAAACAATTTTAGAAATATTCCCAATATTTATGCAAATAAATTTGTACTAAATCCACTTTTGAAAATGAAAACAATTCAATACGATCCCATAATTAATCGCACGGACAACCCGGTACTATAAATCACATATGGATAATAATCAAACAACACATAGCGGTCAAAACCAACACACATATTTTATTTATTTAATAATTTCCATAATTGCACAATTAAATAATTTAAAAAGAATACACGAGTCGTTATAATAGCTATCTGATTGACTCCATAGTTGGCTAAAGAATCAACCTTCATAGACAGCGCTTGGAGCTGCGCTGCAATAGCTATAGCTGCATCAACTTCCAAAATACCTGCTACTTTCCCAGGCATCATCCTTTGAGTTGGGTTTTGATGTTCGTTTGCAGCCATAATTTCAATAAAATTATAGACCTCAGTATAGCTTTTGGCCCACAAGGCGCCTCCAGCTGCTGCATCGAGCATGGGCCGAGATTGGGCCCCCAAACCATTGTAGAATCCAGTGATCACCATCCAGTCAGGCATACCATGATGTGGACACTTTCTCGACATCTTCTATAGTGCTCCCAAGCTTCACACATAGATTCTGTTGGTTTCTGCGCAAACTGAGTAAGAGCACTCCTCATAGCTGCAGTCTTGACCATTGGATAAAACTTCACCAGAAACTGTTGCGCAAGATCTTCCTCAGTAGTGATGGACCCAGCTGGTTCAGAATGTAACCAGTCCTTAGCTTTATCCCTCAGAGAGAATGGGAAAAGCCTGAGCTTGATAGCCTCATCAGTAACACCATTATATTTGAAAGTACTACAGATCTCGACAAAATTCCTGATATGCATGTTGGGATCTTCAGTCGCAGCACCTTCGAAAGAAACAGAATTATGCACCATCTGAATTGTGCCCGGCTTGATTTCAAAAATATTAGCCTGAATAGCCGGATGAAGGATGCTTGACTGAATGTCATCAATTTTAAGCCGAGAAATGTAACGCCCCAAAATCCGGGGTAAGAGGATTTGGTCATCAATATAAAACCTCAATCCAAATTAACCTGTTAAATCAAAATGCAAATGCCAGCGAAAGATATTTAGCATCTATGACCCCAACTAATCCAAGATCTTTTAAGGTTACAGTTCTAGAAACAAGATATCCAAATTCCATAAATAATTTTTCACTTTCTTTTAAAACTCTTTTCAATAAATTCCCAATTCAATACTAACCCGCTAGTATAACTTCGAAAAGAAGTATACTAGGCCCACCTATAAAATAACACAACTATAATATAATATGTTAAAAATATATTTGATAATGTTATGGTTAATATGATTTATGTTTAGTTTTCAGATCTTACTTAAACAGGATAAATCAGTACTTACTGGAAGTCAGGACTTAAGGATATCAGTACTTATATTATCAGGAGATAATCATCAGAAGATGGATATGCGAACTTAAATACTGAAGGAAGTTCAGATAAGGACAGCAGCTAATTAAAGGAAAGAAGATCGAGACAAATATAAGAAGACATATGCATGAAGAAGGAATTCTATGAAGAATAGAATACTTGGAAGAAAAGATATCTGATTGATATATTTTAGGAAGCAGAATTATATTCCATATCAATTAGTGATTATCTTGTAACTGTGTAGTATATAAACACAGACATAGGGTTTACACTATAAGTGTTATCATATTCGAGAAGTTTATTCATTGTAACCCTACAAGCTCTCGTGATATTTGTTCATCACTGAGAGGAAACAGTTCCATACGGTAACAGAGTTTATTCTTTCAATAAAGTTTGTTTTCTGTTACTTGAGTTATTAAAGTTCGATTTGATTGTACTATACATTGTATTCACCCCCTCTACAGTGTGGTGTGACCTAACAAGTGGTATCAGAGCCTGTCTATTAACACACAAACAGTTTAAGATCCAAACATAATCATGTCTGATACAGAAACTCCAACTAAGCCCACCAAAACTGAAGAACCTCCAAAGACACAAATTCAAAGTCGGTATGAGACCATCAGAGTTCCCATATTGAGACCATCTGAATATGCCATATGGAAGGGTAGGATGACCATGTTTCTGGAAGCAACAGATCCAGAATATCTTGATAGAATCAAGGAAGGGCCTCACAAACCAACCAAGCTCGCGGTTGCAGTTGCAGGTGAAGCAGCAAAGACTGTACCAAAGGAGAAGAGTGATTATACTGCTGAAGATATCGCATCAATTGCTAAGGATGCTAAGGCACAACACTTACTGCATAGTGCCATTGATAATGTAATGTCAAACAGGGTAATAAACTGCAAGACTGCTAAGGAGATATGGGATGCTCTGGAAACAAGGTGTCAGGGAACTGACACAATTAAGAAGAACAGGAAGACAATACTCACTCAAGAGTATGAACACTTTGACTCAAAGACTAATGAGTCATTGAATGATTTATATGATAGATTTGTCAAACTTTTAAATGATTTGTCATTGGTTGATAAAGAGTATGATCTTGAAGATTCAAACCTTAAGTTCCTGTTAGCTCTTCCTGAATGCTGGGATTTGAAGGCAACGACAATAAGAGACAACTACAATCTTGATGAAACAACTCTTGACGAAATCTATGGAATGCTCAAGACTCATGAGCTGGAGATGGAACAAAGAAGCAAGAGGAAAGGAGGAAAGTCAAGGACAGTTGCTCTTAAGGCTGAAGAAGAATTCCCCAAAGCAGCTTCCTCAAAGAAAGACAAGGGTAAAGCTCTTTTCATAAAGTCTGATACTGAGTCATCAAGTTCTGAGAGTGATGATGACTCAGATTCTGAAAGCTTGCCTGAGACTGATGCTGATGAGGAGATGATGAAGCTGTGTGCTCTTATGGTGAAAGGAATCACAAAGATTGCATACAGGAAGTTCAGGAAGGGAAAGAAGTTTTCCAGGAAAAGCATAAGTTCTGATAAGAAGAATTTCAGAAGATCTGAGAGCAGAGGAGGAAAGTCTGACAGAGAAGATTATACAAATGTCAAATGCTACAACTGTGGTGAGAAAGGCCACATATCTCCTGATTGCAAGAAAGTGAAGAGTGACAACGGCAAGGCTCTTGTCACAAAGAAGAAAAGCTGGACAGACACCTCAGATTCTGAAAGTGAGGAGAATTATGCCTTAATGGCAAATGCTGATAAGGCAAGTGCTGAAAGCAGTTCTGAAGCTGCTGAATCAAAGGTACCTCAAACTACTTATGCCTTTCATACTGATGATATAAATGAGTTGAGAAGATATCTTAAAACCATGTTTGTTAGTTATAGAGATCAAACTTTAACATGTGAAAGATTAACTTCTGAAAATCTTGTTTTTAAGAAAAAAAATGATTTCTTAGAAAAGGAGTTAGTTATGTTCCATCAAACTCAAAAAGATAGAGATGATGCTTTTTATGTTAGGGATGAAGTGCTAAAAATGAATGAATCTCTAAAAACTGAGTTAGAAAAGGAAAGAGAAGTTATCAGGACTTGGACTAACTCTGGCAGAACAACTCAGAATTTGTTAAGTAGTGAAAACTGGAAAGAGGGCTTAGGTTATGGAGAGGATAAAAATGATAAAGGAACTGAAGGTATTAAGCCTGTAGTTGTTAAACAAAAGCCAAAGTTAAAACCTGTCAAGTTTGTAGCTGTATAGTCTGATAATGAGAAATCAGAAGTTAAAAAGGAATTAACTTCTGACAAACTAAAATAGGAAAAGATAGCTGAAGTAAACATAGGCTTAATGACTAAGAAGTAGCTTAAGCATAAGCTGAAAGATGTTAAGAAACTCTCTTATTTAAATTTCAACAATATAAATGAACTAGTCAAGAAAGATCTTGTGAGAGGACTGTCAAAGTCAGTATTCGCTCCTGATGGCCTTTGTGATTCTTGTCAGAAGGCTAAACAAAGAAAATTCTCATTCAAGAGCAAGACTGAATCATCAATTCTTGAGCCTTATCACCTACTACATGTTGATCTATTTAGTCCAGTAAATGTCATGTCTATTGCAAAGAAGAAATATGCTTTGGTCATAGTGGATGAGTTCACCAGATACACATGGGTGTATTTCTTGCACACAAAAAGTGAAACTGCATCTATCTTGATTGATCATGTCAGGAAACTGGATAAATTGGTCAAAGACTCAGTAAAGATAATAAAAAGTGATAATGGTACTGAGTTCAAGAATTTGATAATGGAAGAGTTCTGCAAAAACCATGGAATCAAGCAGGAATTTTATGCTCCTGGAACTCCACAGCAAAATGGAGTTGTTGAAAGGAAGAATAGAACTCTCATTGAAGTTGCACATACAATGCTTGATGAAGCAAAGCTTACAACCTATTTCTGGGCTGAAGCTGTGCAGACTGCTTGTTTTACTCAAAATGCAACACTCATTGACAAGCAAGGAAAGACACCATATGAGATGGTGAAGAAAAAGAAGCCAAATCTGAAGTATTTTCATGTATTTGGATGCAAGTGTTTTGTTCTTAAGACTCATCCTGAACAACTATCTAAATTTGATTTAAAAGCTGATGAAGGAATTTTTATTGGATATCCACTTTTCACAAAAGCCTTCAGAGTCTATAACTTGAGAACAAGAGTGGTCATGGAATCTATCAATGTCTCTTTTGATGACAAGAAGATTAATGGACTTGAAGATTTTATTGATCATGATCAGCTGAGATTTGAAAATGAAGACTCAAATTCTGATACTGATAATCCTGACAATCTAAGTCCTGATACTGCAAACTCTGATGGATTAAACTCTGATGTTATTGAAACTGTGGTGACTATGCCAAAGGAAGATGCACCTATGCAGGGGGATCATACTCAAGATCTTACCACATCTCAAGAAGTATCCGAACATACATCTGGCTCTTCAAGTTCTGATTCATCAAATTCTGATAAGCCAAGTTCTGATAGGTCTGAAAATCTAAATTCTGAAGAATTCAACTCAGAGAGCATAGTTTAAGGGGGAGGATCAGAAAATGAAAATGAAGACAGCATGGATCATGGGGGAGTATCCAGTTCTAGAGAAAACCTTCCATCTGCAAGGAAGTGGACTAAATCACATACACCTGATTTGATAATTGGAAATCCTGATGCAGGTGTCAGAACTAGAACAGGTACTTCAAATGAATGTCTTTACAATTCTTTTCTTTCTCAGACTGAGCCACAGAAAGTGGAAGAAGCTTTTCAAGATGTTGATTGGGTGCAAGCAATGCAGGAAGAGTTAAATGAATTTGAAAGAAATAAAGTCTGGACCCTAGTACCAAGACCAAAGAACAGATCTGTTGTTGGTACAAAATGGGTATTCAGAAATAAAACTGATAGTGATGGCATAATTACAAGGAATAAGGAAAGGCTGGTTGCAAAAGGATATTCTCAATATGAGGGAATTGATTATGATGAAACATTTGCACCAGTTGCTAGATTAGAAGCCATAAGGATATTTTTGGCTTATGATGCTCACAAAAAATTTACTGTCTTTCAAATGGATGTGAAAAGTGCTTTTCTCAATGGAGAATTGGAGGAAGAAGTATATGTTGAACAACCTCTAGGCTTTGTAGATTCCAAATATCCAGATTATGTCTACAGGCTTGATAAAGCACTTTATGGACTTAAGCAAGCTCCAAGAGCATGGTATGAGACTTTAGCTCAGTTTCTTCTGGAAAGTGGATTTAACAGAGGAATTATAGACAAAACACTGTTCTACCTCAACCAGGGAAAGGACTTACTTCTGGTCCAGATATATGTTGATGATATCATTTTTGGTTCTACAAATGACAGACTTTGCAAGAAGTTTGCTAAACTGATGCAGTCAAGGTATCAGATGAGTATGACGGGGGAACTTAGCTATTTTCTGGGCCTTCAAGTCAAGCAGAATGAAGAAGGCACTTTTATTTGTCAAACTAAATACACCAGAAACTTGCTGAAGAAATTTGGAATGCAAGATTGTTCAAGTGCATCCACTCCCATAGCCACTGCAACAAAACTAGACAAGGATACTGGTAAATCAGTAGATATTACTGATTACAGAGGTATGATTGGCTCTCTACTCTATCTAACTGCTAGTAGACCTGATATCATGTATGCTACCTGTCTTTGTGCAAGATTTCAAGCAGATCCAAGAGAACCTCACTTAACAGCTGTGAAAAGAATATTCAAGTATCTTAAATGAATAGCTGATCTGGGATTGTGGTATCCCAGAGAATCAGATTTTAAACTAATAGGTTACTCAGATGCAGATTTTGCAGGTTGCAAAATTGACAGGAAAAGCACAAGTGGAAGCTGCCAATTTCTTGGAGGCAGATTGGTTTCTTGGTTTAGCAAGAAACAAAAGTCAATTTCCACATCAACTGCAGAAGCAGAGTACATTGCTGCAGGAAGCTGTTGTGCACAGATTCTTTGGATGAAGAATCAGTTACTGGATTATGGGTTAACATATTTCAAAATCCCTATTCAGTGTGATAATCAAAGTGCTATTGCTATGACAGGTAATCCAGTTCAACACTCAATGACAAAGCACATCAGCATTAGGTACCACTTCATAAGGGAACATGTGGATGAAGGTACAGTGGAATTGCACTTTGTTCCAACAAATCAACAACTAGCAGATATCTTCACAAAACCACTGTGTGAAGCTAGTTTTACAAGATTGGTAAATGAACTTGGAATGGTTTCAGGTTCTTTTTCTAAATCTGCTTAGTTTTGTTCTGATGCATCAGACTTTATGATCAGTATTTACAGAAATTACTCTCTTTGTGTATTCTGTGCTTAATTGAAAATTGCTTACGTACTGAATGTTTTCTGATGTGACCTTATAAACTCTGACAGTGATATGTCTATTTGTGTAACTATTCTATCCTATGAGGATACCTGTGCTAGATGCTGACCCAGTAGTCTTCAATAAACTAGAAATCCCATGTTAGAAGTAATTATTGTTATGGAAATCTATTGACACAAGCAAATTCTAATATTGAGCTTAGTTGAGTTTACTTTGTCTATCTTATTACTAAGTCATAAACTAGAATACTGCTTCTCATCTGTTAAGTTCTAATGCTAGTAAATCTGTTGAATGCACTAAGTGCTGATAAACCTCACTTATCAAAAGAAAAAGAAAAAGAATCAAGGATTAAAATCAGGTACTCCTTTGAGATCTAGAGTAAAAATGTGGAAGGGACGACCCAAGTGCATTGCTGGTATTAAGTAAATATGCATCAGAAAAGTAAAATATTTTCTTGGTGACTTTTCACACTCTATGATTACTGGAGAAATACTCTGATAATGGCATAAATTCTGATAAGCAGTTGTGACTCACTTACACTGAGAAGCCACTGTACAATGGAATTTAAAAAGATGCACAAAATTAGCACAAAACAAGTGAGGTGGACTCAAGTATGAACTCATTCAATAGTAGGCCTCATAATAATGACAGGTTTTTAGTAAAGTTTTAGTTATGCCTTATTTCTAAGATGTACTGAAGTGAATCAGACTTTACTCTTTGTCTGATATTTAGCTTAATGCACACAATAAAAACTCCATATAAATGATGAAAATTCCTGTGGTGATCTATATTATTTTAGATGAACAGTTTATATATCAAATTATATATATTCTGAGGACAAGTTCTGATTGAACGTTCTGATGATTAAGTTCTGTAGAATCTATATCAGAATTTGTGTGAGCAATTACAAAGATAGGCATTCATTTTTCGAGTTAAGAAATTATGTTCTGATGACTATTAAGTTCTGATATAAGTCTAAGTTCTGATATTAAACTCTGATCCTTTACTTGACTTCTTTGTGGATAAAATCTAAAAACAGTCTCATTTTAAATCAGAATATGTTTGGGTAGAATATTAACAGTCAATATAATTAGGGATAGTGGTACACGTAATGCACATTTTTTTTTACTTGTTACTTGTGCGCATTAAACCCTGACTTACACTTCCAATGGCTGTTTTTTGTCTCCCCGGTCTAGGGAGACGAGGTAGAATTAATTCTACCTGTCAGCATTAAATTTTTTTGCTTCTCCTGGCATTCTCTTTCCTATATAAACGAACACTTCACATCAGCCTAAACATCAATTCTTTCCTCAAACACTTACTCTCTTTTCCCTCATATACACAACATCATGGTTAACTACAATATGTTTTTAAACTATGAGACCTTCAACATGGAGTTAAACTGTGAAGCCTGGCAGCAGGAGTGGCACGTCACTGCCATTCCTAATGAGATATGGGACTCAGTTCCCCAGGAGGTACTCACCCACCTCCTGTTCTTCTATATGGACTACCATCGCCATCTGGAGCGATTGGAGGAGGAAAGGCTGGAAGCTCTCCGCCAGCAAGAGCAAATCATCAGACTCACTATTATGTTTATCGAGAGTAGGAAGAAGAAATAATTTATTTTCTTCTTCCTGTTTTTCTTCATCGTCAGCCTTGCCCTGCTTCTTGAGCTAGGACAAAGGCTGTTGATGTTAGGTTTAGAAGCTTAGGACAATCTTGTAAAGCTCTGATGTAATTTAAATTTCATGAATGTATACTCTTAATATATTAATGGAATTTCTACTTTTTGCAAGTTTTTGTCTCTGAGATGTTTGTAATTTAAATGCACTGATAAATCCTGATATATCCATATTCTGATGACCATTTCAATTTTGATTTAAATTAAGTTCTTATCTTACAATATCAGTACTTGTTTACTTGATTTATTTTTGGTCATTCTCACTCAATTTTTTTTTCAGAATATTGGTGTTGCAGTGAAAAATAATTGAATAAGTGGGAACAGTTTACATTTTGAATTAAAACTGATTTACCTCGATTAATGGAATTACTGGGTAAGTGGAACGGTTTTTTCCTTGAAAAACTGCAAGTGGGTAAGTAATGATTACTGTTTTCCCGTGCCCATTAACTATTCATTATTACTGCATGTCTGACAGGTGTCCAACGGTTATATTTTTTTCAAAGTATAAGTAAGACAGAGAGAGGATTTTCTAATCTTTTATTCACTTTTACACTTTATCTCTCTATTTGCTTTTACTTTCTTTCATCTCCTGACGTTGGTTTTTCATACAGACATTTTATCAAACACCTAACAAGCACTCTTAAATATCAGTTATTCTCATGGCACCTAAGGATTTGATCATTGATGGAGCTAAGTTCGTTCCAAATAACTATGCTGCAATTCTTGATCATGCTGAAGCTCCATCTGAGTTGCATTTTGTGCAAGATCTTATTGTACACAGTGAAATTGGGTATGCATTGACCCAGCCTTCAATCTTTTCGAGCCAACAAGTCCTGACATTTTGGCGGACTGGGCACTTTGATAATGGTGGTACAAATGGTACTCTCAGTATTGTTTTCGAAGTGGATGATTCTACACATGTGGTAACTCCTGGTACAATTCGCAAGGCCTTACATTTACCAAGAGGATGTACTTTTTCAACCCCGGAGGAATCAACTCTTCAAGAGTTAATGGCCAGTTTGGGGTATGAGCAGAGTTTGGCTAAGCTTGAGCAGTTGAAACGGGCTCATATCAGAAAGTAATGGAGCTTCTTCTTCGATTGCATCACTAAAGCTTTTGGGAATAAGTGTTCCAACTTTGATGCCATCCCTATAATGAGTCAGCACATCGGGTATGCTATCATTAACCAAACTCATTTCGATTTTGCAAATGCTGTGATAGGTTTTATTGAGGATAGGATGACAGAGGATAGGAATGTAGTTTACTTTGCTAGATTTTGTCAGCTTATATATAGTTTCTGTTATGCTGATGAACCCTAACCTGCCAGTACCTTAACTTCACCTTTCAAAATTGCAAAACGAGCCTTTAATGACCTGGTAAATGCTGACACTAAGAAAAAGGTCAGATTCCTCAGTCTGTAAAACAAATCTTGGTAAATGCTGATCCTGAAACCTATAGATCTGTTTATTCTGATATCCAACCAACCACCACCTCCCAAACACCACAGCAACCATCAGAACATACCACTCATACTACTCAACCTACCCTCAGAACATATCTCAAATCATATCTCTCAACTTCACAAACAGCCCAACCTTCATCCTCAGGACCTACTGTGAAGCCTTCATCTTCCAAGCCCAAGAGGACAAAGACTGTTCCTTAAACACTTCAGAAGAGAAGGAGGATTGTTTTGAGAGATGAGTCTGATATTGAGGAACAAGTTTCTACATCAGACCTTGTTGTAAAAGAAGCTGAGAAAGTTCCTTCTCAGAAGGATTCTGGAATTGGGGGATCTAAGCTACTCAAAAGGCTTAGAAGAATGACTTCTGCTGAACCTCTCAAGGAATCCCCATCTTCAAAGAGATACAAGAAATAGAGAGCAAAAAGGCCAGTTTCAGATGATGAGGAAGCAGCACCTAAGGAAGGAGATCAGGAATCTCTGATCTCACAAGAAAAGGAATTTGCTCAAGCCCCTGCTTCTCCATTAACTCCAACTACTGAAGCAGCTACTGAAATGGCTAACACACCATCTGTGTCTCCTGTTCACAAGACTGTATCTCCTGTTGATCCAGGCATAAGTGCAGAAATTGATATCCAGAACTTGGTTGTGCCTGAAGTGCTTTACTTAGAAGCTCCAACATCAACTAATCCATCAACAACACCTGTTACTGATGCTGCTCAAACTCCAGAATTATCTACTACACCTTCTATGCATCTAGATGATGATGATCAGAATAAAGGTGAGCATCGGGATATGGTTGTTGATCAGAACTTGGATCCAGATCAGCACTTAGAGGATGATGCTGAAGCCTCAATTGCTTCTCATACTGTTGTTTTATCAGAAGATGCTGATTCTGAAAGTTATGATGCTGCAAATGTTGGAGATACTGGTGATGCTGCTCCAAATGTAGATACTGATGAAGCAGGTCCTTCAGGATATGCACCTCAACAAACTGTTCTTAAATCTGAACTAGTTAAGAAGTTTGTCATCAGAGAAGCACCAGTGCCTTGGAATGAAACTCCTGCAGGACAGGAGTGGACTAAGGAATGGAACTCAGTTTCCTGTGTTCCATCTGCAAAGAATCTTGCTGAGCACTTGACAAAAGCTGATGAGATGTTAATTACTGATGATTTCAAAACACAGCTTAGAGTCACTGCATTGAGTACTAAACATCTACAAGGTCTCCATTCAACTACTCATGCAGAGTTACATAAGATTCAGGAAGAATTAATGAAGCAAGAACAAGTTCAGAAGATTGACAAGAAAAAATTCTTCCAACCTACCTTTGACAGAGTTGCTTATATTGAGAAGACTCACGAGAAACAACAAGCTCAGATTGATGATATTCTGAAAAATCAATCTTCTCAGCAATCTTAACTTAATGAAATCCAAGCCTCAGTGGAATTGCTTGTCTCTCTTCTCTTAACCGCTGATGCCAAAAAGGGGGATAAAGTAATTAAGTCCAAATGCAAAACTGATAAGACACTGAAGAGGAAGGATGATGAAAAAGATGACCATGGAAACCCTGGAATGGGTAGAGGTCATAGTCAAGGTAGAGGTTTCTCATCAAGAAAAGCTGAAATCACAAGTCACATGACAAGTCCTGATACTGGAAAAAGAATCACTTCTGCTACTGGTCAAAGGATAAGTTCTGATGAACTTTTAGATCTTGATGAAGAAATGTCAAGACAGTTATTTCTTCAAGAAAATCCAGGAATGGACTTGGAGAGTTTAATGGAAGAAGAAGCCAGACTTAAATCAGAAAAAGTCAAATCTAAATCTGAAGCTTCTGGTAAAAAAAACTTCCAAAACTCAAAGGAGTTGTGATAAAAGAAAGGACAAATACTGAAGCAACCATGGCTAAATCACAACCGCAGATAGATCCAAGGTCTAAGGGTAAAGAAAAAGTTGGTGAACCTATCAAGGTTTATGTGCCTCCTATGAATGAAGAAATTACTGATGAAGATGCAGATCTTGCTCTGACTTCAAGAAAAGTTTTTAAGACAACCTCTGACATGGCTCAAGTTGTTCAGAGTCAAGAGATAGTAAGTTCTGATATTTCAAAGAAGCAAGTAACCTCTGACATAGCTCAAGTTAACTTGATATCAGAAGATAAATCAAAGACACTCCTACCAGGATTCACTAAAGCAAAACAGACTCAACCTTTGAAGATTGCTGCAAGTGGTTTTGAAGCAAGAGTGGTTACTGGAAAGGAAGCAATAGATAAAACTGGATTGGGAAGTGCTGATGAAATAAGAATACAGAACACCACCAATGATCCAACTTCCTTGACTGAACCAGGTATTGGAGCAACTCCTGAGAGATTGAATCAACTGGAATCTGTACAAATGGTTTACCATACCTACTTGAAAGAACACATCTTGTTGTACTTCATGACAGATGGTAGGGTTTATCATATAAGGGAAAATGCTATTCCATTGAAGTATTTTGAAGAACTGGAGCATGTATTATTCTTACTTCAAGTGAATGACAGAATAACAGAAAGTGCTGCAAACTATTTAAAGAATCAGATTCAGAGACAGAAAAGGCTTTATTCTGTTAGGTCTGACAGCACATATCTTCCAAAGTACAGAGATCACAAGGGTGATATAGTTGAAATGAAGCCCAACACTGCCAAGATTATAACTACCTTTCTGGGTTACAGGGCTGTGGAATTCAATCTTGAGTCTGATAAGGCATATTTGATCAGACTGGATCAGGATATAAGAAAAGCTAGAATTAATGATCTCAGGGCCGCAATCTTTCAAATTGGTGAAGATACTGCAGAACTTAAAGATGCTAAAAGGAGGATGATTGGTGAACTCAGATATGCTGAGAGATGTTTGTTGAAGAACTATCTCAGAACAACTCCTGACATCAGAGAGATCAGAAGATGAAGCCAATTCAAGATCTACAACTGCTTAAATTCTGATATGAATACAGACTGAAGTTGTTATCAGAAGTTAAAGACTGGTAAAGCTGTAAGGACTGTAAGTTGTAGTTATCTAGTCTAATTCTCATGCATTTGTACTTAATGTTTTTGACATCATCAAATATCTGTTAAACTTGTATATTATGCTAATTTACAAGTTGGGGGAGATTGTTAGATATATTTGATAATGACATGGTTAATATGATTTATGTTTAGTTTTCAGATCTTATTTAAACAGGATAAATCAGTACTTACTGGAAGTCAAGACTTAAGGATATCAGTATTTATATTATCAGGAGATAATCATCGAAAGATGGATATCAGAACTTAAGTACTGAAGGAAGTTCAGATAAGGACAGCAGCTGATTAAAGGAAATAAGATCGAGACAAACATAAGAAGAGATATGCATGAAGAAGGAATTCTATGAAGAATAGAATACTTGGAAGAAAAGATATCTTATTGATATATTTTAGGAAGCAGAATTATATTCCATATCAATTAGTGATTATCTTGTAACTGTGTAGTATATAAACACAAACATAGGGTTTACACTATAAGTGTTATCATATTCGAGAAGTTTATTCATTGTAACCCTAGCAGCTCTCGTGATATTTGTTCATCACTGAGAGGTAACAGTTCCATACTATAACAGAGTTTATTGTTTCAATAAAGTTTGTTTTCTGTTACTTAAGTTATTAAAGTTCGATTTGATTGTACTATACACTGTATTCACCCCCTCTACAGTGTGTTTGTGACCTAACATAATATAATATAAACAACTTTACATAACAAAACTTACACTAGCCCACAAAGCCTGGACCAACCACCTTCCAAGAGCTTTTTCTTTGCTTCCTCGAATTACACGGCTAAACAGCGCAAGCTAATCCTCACTGGAGGTTAAATTTTTTAAAAAAGGCAAGTATGAGCGAAAGAAATGCTCAGCAAGTTCATTTTAATATATATAGGGTCTTTTGATATAAATCAACATCTGAATTAAAGCAGAACATTTAAAATCATAATTGCCGAATCATAAAATTTTAGTTGAGGAACCCCAGAATTGGTTCCTTAGTTATATTCAAAACTATTTTGATATTTTTAAGCGAAATACTTCAGCAATACTTTGAATCTTGACAAGAATAAAACTCGTAAAACAGTATTTACGGAAATATCGTAAACCACAATAACATGAAACAATGGTTATGGATTAAATCATAAACTTTACTCAAAACCGAACTCTTGAATTTAATACTTATTTTGCTGTCTTATCAAATTAGATATCAATACGAACTTTGATGCTCACAACATCCCATACTGAAGTCAACATCAATCATCTATACTAATACCACCTTTGATATTTAACAACAACGTAAGTATCAGCATAAATCAGAATCTGAATCAAAACTGCATTTAACCATTATTCCAAAACAAAAATAGTTGATAAATCATTTATTCTATAAATATCACAAATGATATGATAATTTAGATTGGGATCATTCTCCGAAGGACGTACTATCACATGCTGATCAGCCCGTGTGATAGCACTGAGTCATGATTCGTAGAAACATGACCCCAAAAACATGAGTACTCAAATATAAGGCAATATACCTGCCTGTGGAAAAAATTGTGTCATAATATTCCATATGACACTTAGAAATAGCGCTCCGCTGGACCATCCATCCCGGTCACTTACGCAATTATGATCCAATCTTAAAACCTTTTATTGAAAAGGGGTCATAATAATCGACACCCAAAATAATTTTTATTTCCCCCATTTACTTGGGCAGGAATATCCGCAACCAAATCACTTTTCTCAAAATCCAAAACATTTATAAATCCAGTAATTTGATAAGTAAAATCACTTAGCTATTCTGAACAGAGAATAGCAGAAGAGTGCTTGCATAAACAGAATCATTTAATTCAGCGATATGTAAAATATTTATCTATTCCAAACTGAGAATAAGAAAAAAAATACTTGCATAAGAAGATTTAAAATAAATATCACTTGAACAATAAGTGATGATAGAGATACTCGCCTTTGGGTTTTTAGCAGTTAGTCACACTCGCAAAGATGCATATATTCTGACATTCGATCTCAAAACATCATCGCCTTTATTTTACTAATCCTTTGGTCTGCTGCTCATGCAGTGCTGCAACCCAATATTCCCTTATATTCCACTCTAGTCTTCATCCATACCATCTGGTCCTGATCATCTTGAAAGACTCGCATCTATAATTAAAAGATACACTTTAATCGTCTAAATGATAATCACTCAACGAACTGCGCGTCAACACCCTATCGTCTACCCATACGATAGCCCACACATAACTATAACAGTCAAACACATGACTCTTGACCCACGTACACACGTAATTCATATAGCACATAAGCATATAACTCACGTATCACATAATTCATATCACATACGCCTCGGTTCGTCAAAAGGTTCGACTCGATATGTTTAAAACTGAAATCGGGCCAAAAATATGATTTATCGATTAATAATTGACTCAGAATGACTTGTAAAACAAGCGACCTTTCGAAAAAAGGATTTGGGTCTCGAAAGTATTTTTATTGAAAGCGGAATATTTTTCTGAGTCTAGAGGCGTTCGTTTCGTATTAAACGGATGAACGGTTGATTTATTATGAATTTTTGAACACTTTCCGGAATTAAAACGGGTCTTCGAATCATTTTATAATTAAATAATAGGGCTTGACCACCCGAATTTGAGTTTAAAATAATTTAATAATAATTATCGAGCTTCGAACATAATTTAAAATAATATTTTAAAGTTTGAACTATTTTTCGGAATTAATTAAATCTAGTTAGATAATCAATTAAAATTAATTAATAATTAATCAAATTAATTAATCAATTAACATTTAAATTAATTGACTAATTAAATAATTAATTTTCAACTAAAATTAATTAACTATTGAATAAGATTTATTTTAAAATAAAAAAAAATATTTTTCGGAATTAAAAATAATAAATTTGGGATTTTAAATAATTAAAAATCCATTTTCTGAAATTAAAATAAAAGAAATATAGTTTTTTGAAAATATTAAAAACAGGAAACCTGTTTTTGCAAACTTTTGAAACAGGAGTATAGAATATGTAATTAAGAGAAACTATCAGGGGCTAATATGAAGTTTGTCTCTCCGGTCACCTTCTCCGGTGAAACGCCGCCGGTCGGTCGCCATTAACGGTGACCACCGAGCTTTCCGGTGACTCCAATTAGTCCAGAATTAAACCAAATACACAAGGGGATGATCTACAGACCTCCAGGAACACGATTATGCTTTGAAAACTCTCAAATAATTCGTTGTTTGATCGGAAAAACGGTTCGAAGTTTTACGCCGTCGTTCGATCAACTTTTCCGACGAGCCCCTACAGTTATCCTCCGTTCACCGTATATATATCAATCGATTCAATTTTCAATGATCTATTCTCCGGTGTAATCAATTTAAGCTAATAAACCTTGAATCAAAATGCCTAAATTTCAATTAAGAACATTTAAAGCTATAAACCCTTATTTTAAAATCCGAGAATCAAACTCAATTTTTTATATGTTATTGAACTCCAAATTCATCATATAATATACCAAAAAGACCAGGAAGAAATTATCTACAAGATTCTAACATCAAATCACATCAACAACATCAAGAACAAAAATTCATATTTTAATTACCAAATAATTCAAATTAAAATAAATAAATAATAAAATCACCTTGATTTCTGCACTGAAATGGTTGATCGAATCAAAAAGTACTTTTCGAGAGCTTCGATTTGATATATTGTACGCTCGAATCGGAGTTCGATAACGCCTTCGTTTGTAAGTTTGATTTTCATGAAAGTAAGGAAAAAATATGATTCTCTCTGTAAATTCTATATTGTTACTGACTGATTATGATTTAACGAATAAAATGAAATAAGAAAAAGGCTATATATATCTATGGAATATTGGATCTTGTTGGATCATTTTGGATCGATAAATTAGTTGCTTAGTCGCTAAGTAACCACAAAAACGATCCGATTTGATACCCGTATTGTATAGTTATCCAAACCGGGCTTTTTATAAAACACTATATACGAAAATAATGTAAAAATATCCCGTCTCTCGAGAATACGGGTTTTATTGATTTATCGAAATGGTTATCGTATTGAAAATTTTGCGCCACGACGCGCACGGGTCAAACCGTAATCCGAACTGAAAAACTTAAAACACGGAAAATGTCCGGAATTACCAGATTAGGTTAAGAAGGAATTTTCGGAAGAGTTTCGGATTATAAAAACGCAAAAACGGTTGAGGTTGAACGATTCCCGGCTTTATAAAATAGTTTTGTAATTACCGAGAAAATAATTATTAAATTTATAAATCCTTATAAAATCATATAACAATCCAAAAATTATCAGAAAAATACCATAATTATCTATACTTTATTCTGAACATATTAAAAATTAAAATATTCAAAGAATATCACATATAAACATCCCAACATCAATTCAAATTATCATATAATTCACTAAAATTCACTTAAAATCACATAAACAATTCCAAATAATAATAATAATAATAATATTTGAAAATATGGGATATTATAATCTACCCCCTTATAAGGATTCCGTCCTCGGAATCAGCAGAAGAGAGCACTAAGGGTCTTCTAACCAACTTCTCGAACTTGCATATGCATTTTTCTTCTCCAAATTTTCAAATAACTTGGAATCCTTGTATAACATATTGATCACAGGAGCTTCCCTCCTTACCATTGTTCCTTCCACATATCATTTGACCAATTCGCCAATAGAATCGCTTTTACTGATTACGAGAAAGAAGAATAGAGAGAAAGATAGAGAAAAAGAAAAAGAAAGAGAGATAGAGAGAGAAATAAAGAAATAGACTGACTTCGTTATACACCACTGATATTTTAATCGCATTACAATCCACTGTTGCTATTGGTAAATCCACCACATAACCCTGATTTGACTTGACCAGGATAACTCAGCTTAACTTGATTGGCATACCTTCGAATGTTTGGGATGATAAAATCATGGAATTTCAAAGAGAAAAGAATTTCATGTCATAACAGGACAAAATCTGAATTTGTGAAAACGTATTGTTGAAATAAAAGAATAACTGAGAGATCAATATGATCAAACGAACTTAGTGTTGCATGCCCAAATTAAGACACTACTAAAGGCTGTTAACCTTCTTGTAGTCACAACACACACAAGTGATGGTGTCCCATCCAACCCCTATCATATAGACAGGTATACCTTGTGTCCCCTATAGTTAGGGTTGTTCATCTCAGTCAGAATAAAAGAATATCAAAGGAACTCAAAATCAAATGAATAAAACTGAAAAGATTTCAAAGTTGATAAATATGAAGGAAATGAAATCCAGAGAACAAAATTATGGCACCAAATGAGCAAGTGGTGTCACATCACCAAGAAACTATCCACCAAATAAGAAAAGTGGAATTAAATTATCATAACTTGGTAGAGCTATCAAAACCTGAAAAATAGGCTTCATGACAGCCTCTGGCACATTTGAAACACATATATGATTCAAAATGAGTGTTAGGGAATATATCCTCTAACAATTACTTCTTTTTTTAAGAAATGTCAAAAGGGAGTTATAGAAAGAGAAGGTAGTGCCAAAGTCTTAATACTTATCTTCTTTTTGAATTCTTCTGTTGAGTTGTCATCTAATTCTAGACACTTCTTCACGTTTCAAGGATATCGATAATCTTCATCGTCGTCGAATCGTAGTCTTGGAAGATTTCACAATAGAAGTTTGCAACTTCCCGGAGTTCCATCTAGCTAAACACAATCATCTCGAACGAATGCGCCAATCTTAACTTACTCGTTGGTACTATATCCAATAGTCCAACAGGAACTCGATATGAGCTCAAACGTCCTCACATAGCTATACACACTCCTACACACTCTCGTTTCTAGTTTACTATAACCTCAGCTCTGATACCAACCTGTAACGCCCCCAAATCCGGGGTCAGAGGATTTGCTCGTCACTATAAAACCTCAATCCAAATTAACCTGTTAAATCAAAATACAAATGCCAGCGAAAGATATTTAGCATCTATGATCCCAACTAATCCAAGATCTTTTAAGGTTACATTTCTAGAAACAAGATATCCAAATTCCATAAATAATTTTTCACTTTCTTTTAAAACTCTTTTCCATAAATTCCTAATTCAATACTAACCCGCTAGTATAACTTCGAAAAGAAGTATACTAGGTCCACCTATAAAATAACACAATTATAATAGAATATAATAGAAACAACTTTACATAACAGAACTTACACTAGCCCGCAAATCCTGGACCAACCACCTTCCAAGAGCTTCTTCTTTGCTTCCTCGAATTACGCGGATAAGCAGCGCAAGCTTATCCTCACTAGAGGTTAAATTTTAAAAAAAATAGGCAAGTATGAGCGAAAGAAATGCTCAGCAAGTTCATTGTAATATATATAGGGTCTTTTGATATAAAACCGATATCTGCATTAAAGCAGAACATTAAAAATCATAATTTCCGAATAATAAAATTTTAGTTGAGGAACCCCAGAATTGGTTCCTTAATTATATTCAAAACCATTTTGATATTTTTGAGCGAAATGCTTCAGCAATACTTTGAATCTTGACGAGAATAAAACTCGTAAAATAGTGTTTACGGAAATATCGTAAACCACAATAACATGAAACAATGGTTATGGATTGAATCATAAACTTTACTCAAAACTGAACTCTTGAATTTAATACTTATTTTGCTGTCATATCAAATTAGATATCAATACGAACTTTGATGCTCACAACATCCCATACTGAAGTCAACATCAATCATCTATACTAATACCACCTTTGATATTTAACAACAACGTAAGTATCAACATAAATCAGAATCTGAATCAAAACTACATTTTACCATTATTCCAAAACAGAAACAATTGATAAATCATTTATTCTATGAATATCACAAATGATATGATAATTTAGATTGAGATCATTCTCTGATGGACGTACCATCACATGATGATCAGCCCGTATGATAGCACTGAGTCATGATTCGTAGAAACATGAACCCAAAAACACAAGTACTCAAACATAAGGCAATATACCTACCAATGGAAAAAATTATGTCACAATATTCTATATGACACTTAGAAATAGCCCTCCGCTCGACCGTCCGTCCCGGTCACTTACCCAATTATGATCCAATCTTAAAACCTTTTATTGAAAATGGGTCATAATAATCGACACCCAAAATAATTTTTATTTCCCCCATTTACTTGGGCAGGAATATCCGCAACCAAATCACTTTTCTCAAAATCCAAAACATTTATAAATCCAGTAATTTGATAAGTAAAATCACTTAGCTATTCTGAACATAGAATAGCAGAAAAGTGCTTGCATAAACAGAATCATTTAATTCAGTGATATGTAAAATATTTATCTATTCCAAACTGAGAATAAGAAAAGCAATACTTGCATAAGAAGATTTAAAATGAATATCACTTAAACAATAAGTGATGATAGAGATACTTTCCTTTGGGTTTTTAGCATTTAGTCACACTCGCAAAGACGCATCTATTCTGACATTCGATCTCAAAACATCACCGCCTTTATTTTACTAATCCTTTGGTCTGCTGTCATACAGTGCTGCAACCCAATATTCCCTTATATTCCACTCTAGTCTTCATCCATACCATATGGTCCTGATCATCTTGAAAGACTCACATCTATAATTAAAAGATACAGTTTAATCGTCTAAACGATAATTACTCAACGAACTGCGCGTCAACACCCTATCATCTACCCATACGATAGCCCACACATAACTATAACAGTCAAACACAGTACTCTTGACCCACGTACACACGTAATTCACATAGCACATAAGCACATAACTCAGGTATCACATAATTCATATCACATACGCCTCGGTTCATCAAAAGGTTCGACTCGGTATGTTTAAAACTGAAATCGGGCCAAAAATATGATTTATCGATCAATAATTGACTCAGAATGACTTGTAAAACAAGTGACCTTTCGAAACAAAAGGATTTGGGTCTCGAAAATATTTTTATTGGAAGCAGAATATTTTTCTGAGTCTAGAGGCGTTCGTTTCGTATTAAACAGATGAACGGTTGATTTATTATGAATTTTTGAACATTTTCTGGAATTAAAACGGGTCTCCGAATCATTTTATAATTAAATAATAGGGCTCGAACACCCGAATTTGAGTTTAAAATAATTTAATAATGATTATCGAGCTTCGAACATAATTTAAAATAATATTTTAAAGTTTGAACTATTTTTCGGAATTAATTAAATCTAGTTAGATAATCAATTAAAATTAATTAATAATTAATCAAATTAATTAATCAATTAACATTTAAATTAATTGACTAATTAAATAATTAATTATCAACTAAAATTAATTAACTATTAATTAAGATTTATTTTAAAATTAAAAAAAATATTTTTCGAAATTAAAAATAATAAATTTTGGATTTTAAATAATTAAAAATCCATTTTCTGAAATTAAAATAAAAGAAATATAGTTTTTTGAAAATATTAAAAACAGGAAACCTGTTTTTGCAAACTTTTGAAACAGGATTATAGAATATGCAATTAAGAGAAACTATCAGGGGCTAATCTGAAGTTTGTCTCTCCGGTCACCTTCTCCGATGAAACGCCGCCGGTCGGTCGCCATTAACGGCGACCACCGAGCTTTCCGGCGACTCCAATTAGTCCAGAATTAAACCAAATACATAAGGGGATGATCTACAGACCTCCAGGAACACGATTATGCTTTGAAAACTCTCTAATAATTCGTTGTTTGATCGGAAAAACGGTTCGAAGTTTTACGCCGTCGTTCGATCAACTTTTCCGACGAGCCTCTACAGTTATCCTCCGTTCACCGTATATATATCAATCGATTCAATTTTCAACGATCTATTCTCCGGTGTAATCAATTTAAGCTAATAACCCTTGAATCAAAATGCCTAAATTTCAATTAAGAACATTCAAAGCTATAAACCCTTATTTTAAAATCTGAGAATCAAACTCAATTTTCTATATGTTATTGAACTCCAAATTCATCATATAATATACCAAAATGATCAGGAAGAAATTATCTACAAGATTCTAACATCAAATCACATCAACAACATCAAGAACAAAAAATCATATTTTAATTACCAAATAATTCAAATTAAAATAAATAAATAACAAAATCACCTTAATTTCAGCACTGAAATGGTTGATTGAATCAAAAAGTACTTTTCGAGAGCTTCGATTTGATATATTGTACGCTCGAATCGGAGTTCGATAACATCTTCGTTTGTAAGTTTGATTTTCATGAATGTAAGGAAAAAATATTATTCTCTCTGTAAATTTTATATTGTTACTGACTGATTATGATTTAACGAATAAAATGAAATAAGAAAAAGGCTATATATATTTATGGAATATTGGATCTTGTTGGATCGCTTTGGATCGATAAATTAGTTTCTTAGTCGCTAAGTAACCACAAAAATGATCCGATTTGATACCCGTATTGGATAATTATCCAAACCAGGCTTTTTATAAAACACTATATACGAAAATAATGTAAAAATATCCCGTCTCTCGAGAATACGGGTTTCATTGATTTATCGAAATGGTTATCGTCGAAAATTTTGCGCCGGGACGCGCACGGGTCAAACCGTAATCCGAACTGAAAAACTTAAAACACGGAAAATGTCCGGAATTACCAGATTAGGTTAGGAAGGAATTTTCGGAAGAGATTTGGGTTGTAAAAACGCAAAAACGGTTAAGGTTGGACGATTCCCGGCTTTATAAAATAGTTTTGTAATTACCCAGAAAATAATTATTAAATTTATAAATCCTTATAAAATCATATAAAAATCCAAAAATTACCAGAAAAATACCATAATTATCTATACTTTATTCTGAACATATTAAAAATCAAAATACTCAAAGAAGATCACATATAAATATCCCAACATCAATTCAAATTATCATATAATTCACTAAAATTCACTTAAAATCACATAAACAATTCCAAATAATTATACAAATATCTGTCTTCAAAATCTATCTTCTCCGGAATATCAAGAACTTAGTCTGTCTCCTCAGCCGTATCTAGAGTCCTCTTGAGAGTGCGAAAACGTGTTTGCATAAACGCTTGCTAGAGTACCTGAAACATAACCGCAAAACAATAAGTAACAAATCTTAATCAATGAGTCCTAATGACCACTGATGGCAAGTACATAAACTAAACAAATTAACACCGAGTCCTCGGCAGCGGCGCCAAAAACTTGTTAGGTACAAAGCATGCGCTAATAATTCACGCAAGTATACGCATTCGCAAGTAATATAGAATGATTTCTAGTTCGTTCCCACAGAGACTCAGACTAATTATATTTAATTAACTCTTACTCACCAATGTATGATTACTTCTCAATGTCAAGACAATAACACTTAAGGTTGATTTACTAATTATTAACTACGATTAACTACGAGAATAAAACACTTAAATAACACTTGAATTAACAATATTAAACACACATGAGATCATAACTTCATTACTACTTCCTTCAATAGTTATTGTTATTACCCTTAGCATGTAATGGTGATGATATTAATCGAACAACAAGAAACTGATAAAAGCCAACTTTCGTTGTACAAGTACCATTCTACCAAACATCCACAATTAAGATAGATGTTGAATATGCATCAATTATGTTAAGACCCTATATGTCTACAGAATTTGACAACATAACAATTTAAGTGCAAGTTATTCATTATGATTACACAGGGCAAGTAAAACGGTTAGAATTACCCGCTAATCATGCATACAAATACATGAACCTATGCTAGCATGGCAAGTTCTAAATCTCAAGATTCACTATAGCTTCACAAGAGATTAACATGCTATCTTATATGTTCGCGACGCACATAAGATGAATAAGCACAACCTATGCTTGATATCATACAATCATCACATACCAAGGTATTAAACAATTAACTAAAGAAATCCATAGTAAATCCACTACGACCCCATGATCACGATTAGCCCATGATAGAACTCATCGTCACCATGGGTTCATATGAAAACATGATAATAATACGACAATATAAACTAATAAAATACTTATTAAAATCAGAGTACGTCACAAGAGTATTAAGGTTCAAAGTAAATAAAACTAGCATCCACTGCTACAACGAATAAAAGAATCACACGATAACGTATGCTTCCTCTTCTTCGTTGCGGTGTGCTAAAACGGTCTTCTTAATCTTCTCTCCTTTCTCCTTGCTTGATTAATACTTCTCGCTTGTTCTTGCTTTTTTTCTTGTTTCTTGTTATTGTGAAACGTCTCTGAAGATTATTTATATAGAATTCCACAAGAATCCGCAGTCTCTGAAGCCCATTAGAAGTCGAATTATAAAAAGCAGATTCTGAATTTACGACCCCAGGCGGCCGCCCCAGATCTCCAGGCGGGCGCCTCAGCTCCCAAGCGGCCGCCCCACATCCCAGGCGGGCGCCTGGACACTTTCTGGAAAATTCTTTTTTCTGGTCCTTATTTTGCTGATTGCTTCGCACAACTCCACACAACTGATTCCAAGTACTTTCCTAGGCTTATTATGATGAATTCTTCCTATATACGCAAGTTATACCCTGAAATGCAAAAACACTAGAAAAACGCGTCAAATACACAAAATACTTGATTTCAAGACATCAATTCAAGCCATTATAAGACGTTCTAAGTGGTATAAAATGCCACTTATCACCACTCCCTTCTTAGATACATCTTTTTCATCCTGGATAGATCAATCTTTTCACTATAATTAAAGAGTCCATGAATTCTTTTAGTTCTAAAGAGCTAGGAACTTCAACCATGTTCTTTGTGAAAATGCCCAGTGCTTTGTTTATGTCATCGCCATTAAACGCCGCAATTACACCCTTAATTGTACAAGTCACCATCATGGACACTGCTTGTTTGTCATCTATGTTGGTGTGTAGAACAACATGATTCCAGAACTCGTTCAACACATCCAAATACAGAGTTGGATTGGCAGTAAGAGCTCCTGCAAGATAAGACTCAGACACAAACTTCAGAAAACACTTGAAGTTATCAGGTGCTTGTGTTGGGTCAACAAAATCCAAATAGGTTGTTCCATCCTTGAGGATTACTGCTCTTTGGTTGTTTGTGTTGGATGCCATTAGTAAGCTTGAGAAAAATAAGTGGGTAAGTGTTTTTGAGAAGCAGAAAGCTTGAAAAGATGTGAAATGATGAAAAATCATTGTAATTAGGTCAATTGAGATCTAGAAAGCGTAACGAGGGGTTATGTCGAGATGTCTGGGTATATATAGTGTAGAGATGTGACTTCACGACAAGGGAATTAGAAATGGTAAAAGTTATACCAAGAAGTAACATGGAGCGTGTAGAGAACTCATATCGAGATGTCCTTTTCTTGACTCTTATCGAGAACTAGATAATTAACATATCGATATGTTGTACAAATATCCAGTTTGCCCATTAGAACTGAATTTATTTTAATTTATATTATGAAAAACAATATAAAATTAAAAATTATTTGATATCAAAAGTATTTTACTAAAAATAGTTTTTTGAATTAAATTATTCTAGTTTGAGTTCTTGAGAAGTCCAGAATTGTATTGTAGAGAACTTCATATCAATAAGTATATGGAGATCTCTACATGAATTATCGAGAAGTCATTAAAGACTTATCGAGAAGTCATTTTAGATTTATTGAGAACTCGGTTCTCTACATACTTTTATTTTATATTGATATTTTCTTATATCAATTTCACATATCAACAATATGAATTAATATTTGGACAGTTTTTCTTAGAATTAGAAAAATTCCAAGTTAGATTTATTTTTGAAAAGTAAATTTACAGAGATTTCTGAAATATTTATAAATCATATTCAAGTTAATTCTTATCTAAATCAAATTAATTTTTATTCAATAAGAATCAATCTGCTGCAACATGTTAGCTGAGTTCTTGCCTTAGGATGAAGAGTTTAGCATACCAATTTCAATTACAAGTCGTGTGAATGTTGCTTCATCCAAAGGTTTAGTGAAAATGTCAGCTAATTATTTTTTTGTTGGAACATAAATAAGCTCAATGGTACCATTATTAGGATGTTCTCTAATGAAATGCTACCTTACATCAATGTACTATATTCTAGAGTGATTAAAAGAATTAACAACAATAGAAGTTGCACTAGAATTGTCACACATGATATGAATCTTCTATAATACTAGTCCATAATCCATTAATTGATTTCTGATCAAAAGCACTTGAGCAAAACAACTTCCAGCAGCTAGGTATTCAGTTTCAGCTGTGGAAGTCGACACATAGTGTTGTATCCTACTATACCAGGATACAAGTCTTTGACCAAGAAATTGACAACTTCCACTAGTGCTCTTTCTGTCAACCCTGCATCCAGCAAAATCTGCATCTGTGTATCCAACAACTTCAAAACTAGTTCCTTTAGGATACCATAATCCCAAGTTAGGAGTACACTTCAAATATCTGAAAATTCTCTTGACAGCCATTAAGTGTGATTCTATAGGATTTTATTGAAATCTTGCACACATACATGCAACAAACATGATTTATGGTCTACTTGCTGTCAAATTAAGTAGAGATTCAATCATTCACCTATAACTTGAGATTTCTACACTCTTTCCTTTCTTATCTTCATCCAGTTTGATAGATGTAGACATAAGAGTACATGCAGGTGAATAATCTACCATTCCAAATTACTTCAGAAGATCTTTGACATACTTAGTTTGACTGATGAAATTTCATAACTTCTTTGACTAACCTGAAGGCCAAGGAAGTAACTTTATTCTCCCATCATGCTTATTTCATATTCACTTTGCATGAGTTTTGAGAATCTTTGACAAAACTTCTTATTAGTAGAACCATAGATGATATCATTCATATAGATTTGAACTAGGATAATGTCATCACCATGTTGCTTGTAAAAGAGCATTTTATGAATTGCGCCTCAAGTTTTGATCAAGAATTCTAAAAATGTGTCATGTCATGCTCTTTGTGCTTGCTTTAAACTATAGAGAGCCTTTAATAGTTTGTAAACAAAATCTAGAAATTCTGGATCTTCAAAGCCATGAGGCTCTTACACATAGACTTCTTCTTTCAATTCACCGTTGAGGAATGAACTTTTCACATCCATTTGATACACTTTTAAATTTGAGTGTGCAACAAATGCAAGGAAAATTATTATTTTTTCAAGTCTTGCAACTGGAGAAAATGTTTTATCATATTCAATTCCTTCTTCTTGTGAGTAGCCTTTAGCAACGAGTCTTGCTTTGTTTCTGGTGACAACACAATTTTCATCCATTTTGTTCCTTTAAGCCCACTTTGTTCCAATGATGTTTCTTTTATTTGGTGAAGAACCAACTCCCAAACTTTGTTTCTTTTAAATTGACTTAGCTCTTCTTGCATAGCAGTTATCTAATCAGGATCAAGTAGAGCTTCTTCAGTTTTCTTAGGCTCAATTTGAGATAAGAAGAAGGCATGTAGACATTCGTTTGCAGTGGCACTTCTAGTTTTCACACCAACACTGGGATCACCAATAATATGTCTCTAGTGTGACTTCTATCCCATTTTCCGGTGTGATGATTTTGATGACTAGAGGTATCTCATTTTCTTTATTATTGGCATGACTGACAGAACTATCATTTCTTTCTCCCCATGAGTTTGTGCTATCAAATTCAGGTGAATTTCTTTCTTGATATGAATTCTCATTTACAGAAATTGATGGATCACTAGTTTCTTCTTCTCCATTATCTGCATTCTTTTCATCATCTTCAGAATCACTATCAATGTTGATATTTTCAAAGTTTAAAGTTTCAGCTTCACTTTCATCAAGACATTCCAAACCATGATACTTGTCATCATTAAAAGTCATATTTATGCTCTCCATGATCTTTCTTTGTTCTAGTACATAGACCTTGTAAGCAGTCTTCTCCAATGAATAACCAAGAAAGATAGCTTCCAATACCTTAGAGTCAAATTTGCTACCATATTTAGAGTTGTCTTTTAATATAAAGCATTTGCTTCCAAATACATGAAGATGTTTAATCATAGGATTCTTCTTAGACATGATTGAGTAAGGTGACTTACCAACTTTTTGTTCACCAAATATCTGTTCTGAGTATATGCTGTGTTAATAGCTTCCTCCCAAAAGCTTGTTGGTAAATTGGAATCCTGCAATATTGTTCTTACTGCTTCAACTAGAGTTCTGTTCTTTCTTTCAGCCATACCATTTTTTTAAGGTGTTCTTGGAGCTGAAAACTCTTGAGTGATACCCTTGTCTTTACAAAAATTATTTAGAACAAAATTTTTGAACTTAGTACCATTGTCACTTCTCAATCTTTTCACAGAATTATCATCTTCAACCTATTTCTCAATCTTCTTTATGTGCTCAATGATAATGTGTGGAGTTTCATCTTTAGAATGTATAAATTCCACCCAATTGTATCTTGAGTAGTCATCCACCATTACCAATGCATATCTCTTCTTAGAAATGGGCATGACAATCACAGGACCAAACAAATCCATATCAATAAGATGTAGAGGAGCATTGATAGAAATTCATAGTTTTGCTTTTGTGACTTGATCTTTTCATCTTTCCTTTATGACTAGCTTCATAGACTTTGTCTTGGACAAATTTTAATGATGGCATGTCTCCCACTAACTCTCTTTTCATAAGAATGTTGATTGATTTGAAGTTTAGGTGAGAGAGCTTATTATGCCAAAGTATGCATTGTTCACTTGATGCCTTGGTGTAGAAGCAACATACCTTATCCTTGTTTTTCAAGTTTATATCTGCAACAAACAAGCTTCCTTTCCTTACTCCTTTGAGAGTAACTTCACCGGTCTTCTTCTTTGAGGTTGTACCATCTTCTTTCTCAAATTCAACTTTGAATCCTTTGTCTGTGAATAGGATGACACTTAAAAGATTAAACTCAAGTCCTCCGACCAGTACTACATCTTGAATGACAACATTACCACAAACCAAATTTCCATATCCCATTATGAATCCCTTGTTGTTGTCTTCAAAGGTCACCAAAGGGCCAACCATCTCCTCAAATTGTGATATCTGGCTTTATCACCTGTCATGTGCCTGGAACATCCACTATCAATGATCCACATGACTTTATTCTTCTTGTCCTACACATAATGAGTTTCAAGTATTTTTAGCTACCCAAGTAGTGTTGGGCACATTCTTCTTATTTGAAGAGTTAGCAGGAGTAGAACTTGAGCTATCAAAAGAAATAAATTTCTCAGGTTAATTAGCATTTTTATTTTTGACCTCAGATCCAAGATTGATTTCTTTTATATCTTTTCTTAGTTTATGACAACTAGTCATAACCATCATGTTGCAGGGTATGTAATTAAACTTCTCAAAAAAAGAATAAGGATCATCAATTTGTGCTTCATTGTATTTGAATGCCCTATACTTTGGATCACTAACAGTCTTTTTAAAAAGATGAGTTATGTGATTTATTGAACCATATTTCTGACACTGTTTCCTAGGGGCACCTACAATATAAGCATAATTGATATTTTTGTTGATTCCAATTTTCCACTCTTGTTTTTTCTTCCATATACTTTCTTCTTTGCTTCAATTTTAGGTTTCTTGATGACTGGACTAGTCTCAGGTTTTTTCTCACTTTCAATTTTGATAGCTGATTTGACATTTTTCTTGCTTTCATCCTCATCTGCAATTTCTTGCTTGATGATGAGCTCTTCTTCACTGAAATTTACCTCACAAGCTTTGAATGCACATTCACCTTTTGAAGCACAATAGGAACTTCCTTGTTCATACTTTCTTTTCCTTTATCAACTTAATTTTTCTTTTGAGATGAACTAGTTTCATAGTCCAACCCAACTGCTATGTTAGCACATGGTTTGTTCTTTTCATGATATTGGCCAACTAATTCAGAAGCATTTTTAAATAACTTAAGCTTAAGTTCATTTTTCTCAATCTTTTCTCTTAGTATAACCTCTCTCTCCTCTGCACATTTTAATATTTTCATTTCCTTGCCTAACAGATTTTAGGCTCACAAGCTGCAGTTCTAGTTCTTGTTTTTTAATTTCCAGTTTCTCGTTTACTTTTGACAATCTATTCATTTCCTCAGTAGCAGTCACCATGCTTGTGTTAATGTGAAACATTTCCATTCTTATCTTTTCAATAGTTTCATTATATTATGAGCATTCAAATCAATGGTGGTTAGGATGGGTACCTCAGATTTTGATTTAGATGATTCTCCTTCCTCCAAGGCCATAAAAGCATAATTTCCATATTCTTCATTATCATCTTCATCATCCGTGTCTTCCTAACTCTTTCCCTCATCAATATAAGCTTTTCCCTATTGTTTCTTCAGAAGTGCTTCATACTTAGCTTCAAGCTCCAAGTATGCCTTATATTTCTTCACCTTCTTTGGATTCCTCCATTATGTGGCAAAGTGACCAAGCTCATCACATTTGTAGCATCTAATCTTAGATCTGTCCATAGATCCTGACTTGTACCCACCTTTTCCAGTTTTCTTTGTCTAAGATTTTCCTTTCAAGTTGTTGTAGTAGGAGGTTTGACCTTTATCCTTGAAATAACTGAGCTTCTTGACTCTTATGTTGGAAAATTTTCTTTCCAAGTAGGCCATAGATTGATCCATTTCATCCAAATCATCGAGAATGTAATATTCATCCTCTTCCAGCTCCAAAATGACTTATTTTTGAGGTATTTTTATTTTCTGCTCAACAGACTACACAACTTGAAACTGAGATTTAGTTTTATTTTCAGTTATTTTATGATCATTAGTTATCAAGGCACTTGACACATCCACAACATGTCCTTGACTTAGCTTTAATGATTTTCTTTGCATCATCTCCAGTTCATAGGTTTTAAGAATACCATATAAAACCTTCAAGGTTATTCTTCCTAGATCTCTCTTTTATCCTACTGCAGAGATCTTTTGTTTCAAATGATCAGGAAGATTGAGAAAGAACTTCAGGTTGACCTCTCAGCATCATAGATGTAATAACCCCAATTTTTGCAACTATTTGAAACCCTGATGAATAGTAGTTTTTCCTGATTTTGAAATATTATCAGACGACCATATATAGAAGTTCTTTTATGAAAATTTTGGGTTCATATTAGTGTTCAGTAATGAGAGGAAAGTTCTATGGAGACCACTTTTTCATCGGAGACCTTGGAGACCACATATGTTCAGCAACCAAAACACTATAAAATATATTATTTTGTGAAGTATGTTTTACCAGTATCACTAATTCCTTAAAATTATTGAAGAACATTTAAGTTTAATAAGTAGAATGTGTATGTTTTGCAAGCTGAACAAATGTTCTGCAAACTTAACATATTCTGCAGAATAAAATATTTTTGTGGTGTTTTACATGTTGTACATATATGATATTCAAGATTTTGAATAAAATAAGGAACTTTGTAGAGCATAATTCGTAAAATAATATGTTTTGCAATGTTTTTATGCAATATATAACTTGCAGAACATAAGTGGTCTCCAAGGTCTCCAATAAAAGTGGTCTCCATAGAACTTAACTCTCAGTAATGAATATGAGTGTATGTAAAAGTCGTCAGAATTCGAAAACGAGCACTTTGATTTTTCCCGATAATCCACCAGGCACTGAAGAAATTAAGTATAAAGCGTTAAGATTGAAGGACTTAAATTCAAGGATTATAAATAAGGATTAATGAAGGAATAAAAGCTACCAAGGGGGTTCTAGTAGACCCCTAACAATAAGACCGCAAATATATTCCCTCAAACGATCAATGAGATTAAGTGATAAATGAGCGGTAAAACAATTAAACAATCAAGGACGAGCACATGCAAGTATCATGGGTAGGAAGCTTCCAAGAGAAGCTAAAATAAGTGGCTAGGATCTAAGACACCTTTAATCCACAAGCCAGTGACACTTGGCAAGGAAATGATGACATAATCACTTTTTAGCAAGATAAGATGCATCCATCAAACAAATATCTAGATAATTAATCACCTTAACACTTTATATTTTTCAAGAAGCTTAAACAAAGCTCTCCCCCATTTTCTTTTCAAGAAACCCGAGAGGAAATATGAATGGAAAATGAGGAGAAAGAAATGCTTGTATCTTAAGTTTCCGTTAGACGTTTCACACGTTCTATCAGTCAAATCGAAGCCCTCGAGAAGATCTGTGCATATAGCATAACCAATCTCCTTACCTCCTTGATTCCCATATCCGTTTTTAATGTTTTACAGTTCATGGTGAATAGTGATTTCAAGAATTAACTTTGTGGTCTTGATTTTGCTTGAAGGTTTTGATCATTATAAAGCTAGCTAAGGACTCCCTAAAGCTTCCTAGTGATTATATACTCTCCAAGAATGGTATAAATCTCCAAATCCTTTAGTATAATTTTGAGTTTAGTGATGTTATATGGATGTTTGGATGGTTGATGATGAATGAGATGTCTTAAAGCTTGTTTAGATCTATGTATTTTAAGTTGTTGTTGTTGACTGTTGAGCCATGATTAGTAATTTTTGGGTTTGATGTTCTTGAAGAGATTTTGAATTATTTTAGTTTTAGAATATGAGACCTTGAGTTGTTGTTGGATTGATGGTGATTTGAGTTGTTTAAATTTTGGAAATCATTCGTAATGCCCGATTTTCCAATTCCTTGTTTTGTGTGTAACTTTTGGGTTAGAAACCTCCACTTTTAAATCTCAACACTACCATTATTATCTATATTATGTTTAATCTTCATTTTGATGTATAGAACATGTTAAATGGATTTACGCTTTAGGAGAAACATTTTAATAAACGATGTTTAGCAAAACCAACCCTAACATTGTATGCAACTTTGAGGCTATTTTTGAACCCCTTAAAGGACTTGGTAAAATGTGAAATTTTTATGTAAAATAGTGAAGATTAGTAAGGCCCTCGTGAAGGTTAACACGGTTTTGTGTTATAATGATTATTTTTTGGTTTTATATAAATATTGGAGTAAGTGGTGTTCAAGGAAAACCTTAAGCGTAACGGTGAAAAACGTGGATGGATGTAATTGAGTTGGAAATTGGATTTCGCTAAGTCCTAGGATGCAATGTGAGTATAAATAGCATGCTTATATGTCATTTAAGGTATGTGTGGCATCGTGTAGTAGAGATGGGAAATGTGTATAACAGTTATACATTGGATTATATGTGATAGTTTAAGTGGTATAGGTTAGCAGTAGTTTCTAACCCTACTTTGTTTCAATATTATAGCACCTCGATATAACCCAGGACCCTCACAGTCGTATTCGCATTTGCAGTTACATTTGCATTCGTATCACTGAGGCAAGACTTCTATCCTTTAACTGTTAACTTCTTGACCTTATGATATTGTTCGATATAAAGTGTACATATGTATATATATACATATATGCATATACTATATATAAATTGAGAATTATTTCGAGGTATGAATGGTTACCCTAAGTTATGTATGTATAAGGACTTGTGCATCCCTAGAATAGGGAAAAGTAATTAAGTGAAGTGGATTACAATGAATGAGAAAGTTATTTGCTAATTATTTCTGTATTCGTTATGTCGACCGGATGCCGACCTTTCTTCTGACAGTAGTCATTTTAGTTCGAAGATTGTTCCTTCAAATATTATATGATTGTATATTACTCATTTATTAATTATCAAATGATGAGGTATTTAATCTTATTAAATACCAGAATGAGGGTAGCAAATAATTTTATCACAACCTAAACTCATAAAGACGGTGTAGTCATAATTTCATTATCTATCTTTTCTTCGAAACGTTGTATGATTAATGAATAATTTAAGATGGATTTGGTAAATAAATATTAAATGATAATTATTATTTATTTAAATTATTATTTAAAAATCTTTTAGAGGATCAATTAAATATGTAAATAAAATTATTTTCTTTATTTTAATTATTTTGAAATATTGGTTAAGGAATCTTAATTGATATTCAACTGAAGGTTGAATCTTAAAAAAATATAATTTTAAATCAGAGAGTAAGAGATTATTAAATAATGAAAAGTAAAGATTTTTGATAATTCATGGGACTCTGTTAGTGAAGGGATCATTGTATATGATGCCCTAGCAGATGCGACCGAATTGGTCAGCTTATTATTGAAACTAGATAATGATCGACACGAACGTCGATACTGTGGATTGGGAATACCAGAAATGCGGTACTTCTACGTAAATGGCCGTGTCTAGTCGGTTTATCCAATTTCTTTCTGGCCCAGGTGCTGCCAAAGGATGTGACAAGTTTGAAAAGTGATCTTGTCCATCATAAGGGCAAGTATGAAAAATGTTCTTGTCCTGTTCAAGTATGAAAAGTGTTCTTGTCCATCTACTAGTAGCACAAAGGTTCCTCGGAAGAACATGATTGAAACGACTGATCATCGTTTAATCATATCCAGTTGGTTTAAAGTCCCAGTCCCTCGGGAAAAAAATGTTTAAATTGTTTTTAAATTGAATTGTCACCGATAAATGCTGATAATAAATAGAGTAAGTAAATTTTCTTATATCTAACAACATATTGGATTTTTAAGATTGTTTGGTAATGGGACATCTTGAGACTGATGTGATTGTTGAAAGAGGGAATAAGTAATTGTTGTTATTAAATTTATATTACAGCTAAGTGCTGGAAAATGATACATTAAAGATTGATTGACTGAAAAGTGTATCCCATAGTAACTTGAACTATTGGAGAATTATAAAATGGTTTGAGGTTTATAAAAAATGTTGAGATCGAGGAACAATATAAATGGCATAAAGTTTGATTATTTCCCTATTACTCCTATTAAAGTATATCCTATTTTTATAAGTTGGTTATTGATAGAACTTGTTGGGAATTATTTGCTCATTCTTGTTGCTTCATCTTCCAACCCCACAGATAGTAATGTGGCCATACCATCGATGAATAGCAAGGAAGTCGGTGACAGCTATTAATCCATATAACTGGCTTGAGGTGAAAGGTTAAGCTGGTAGGCGACTAGTTATCCTAGCATGTTTTGTTTAAGTTAAATTATGTAAATTGTTATAACCCTTGGGGTAGGTCTATATTTATCTGCTGATTATGCTTCAATTAGAAGTAATAATCAGTAGCATATTTAGTAGAGATATTTGGAAGAATATAATAATTGTTGAAACATTGTATTTTTATGGTTCGGTATTGTATCGATGCGTTCTCTGAGACTATAACCTCTGTGTGTGCGAAACGTGTGAGTCGAGATATGAATAATTATGTGTTGATGAGAAATATAAAGGAAATGTTTTGAAAAAGAATTTGTATAGCTGATCATGACAACCCATATTCCCGATCCTCGATTTGGGGGTGTTCCAATAGAACTTGTCATGCAGTTGCAAGTCATTTATCAGTTTGTTGAACTTTTCAAAAACCTCAGTAATGCCTTTTTTAGGTTTTGCCATGAAACCCTCATATTATGAGATCATAATTCTTCTTTAGTTTGACCTCACTTCCTCAGTACCTTCACACAAGATCTCTATCTTCTCCTAGATTTGTTTGGCTGACTCACAGTTGATAATGTTATTATACATGAAATTATCAAGAGACTTAATAAGAATGAGTTGCAAGCCACTGTCAAGCGAAACTTTCTATTTCTCTGGTTCAGTGTATGTAGATAGATCTTTAGGATTATAGTGACTAGGAATGACTACATCACCTTCAGTTGCTTCAAGTACCCTTACCATATGAATGAAGGGTCCATGCTTGAGAATTTCAAGATACAGAGGGTGAGCCCTCCTGATGAACAACATAATCTTCTTTTTTCACAAAGTCTAGTTTCCTTTCTCAAAAACATGGATCTTGATATGTCTAAGCTTTTATGCACTCATACTTCCAAGATCAAATATGTTTACTTTCAGATTTTGTTCTGATACCACTTGTTAGGAATGAAATGCACACACGGGGGTGAATGTGTGTTTCTTGATTTTTCTTTTCAAACTTTATAAATTACTTTCAAGAAAATCAAGTTCTATGTTTAAGGCTTGGAACTCAACAGGCTATTTAAAATTTACAGTGATAATTAATTGACTATAGAAAACACAGAAAAACAATTGTCGAAACTTACTTGATCTTTACATTAAAAATCAAATTTGATGTGCTGCAAATTTATGATCTTGAATACTTTAGAACACAACTACTTCTTGAGAGATTACAAGAAATTCTAGATCTGTTTTTTTACTTCTGAACTAAGGACTCGTGAGATGTTTTATAGATCAACATGCACAGTTTAGAAAGAATGCACTAAAATGGACTAACACATTTTCTAAAGTTTTTTTGTCTATTTCTATTTTCAGTGCAGGAAATCTGCATATAATCTTCTAGGTCTGTGACCCTCCTTTGTCCAGTTCATCTTAGCCCTTAATCTTGCACTCCTCAAGCTGCATTTATAGACTTTTCATCTTGATGATAAAATGGTTTGTTGAAAGATAATCTTAAATCTTCAGGATTGATAATTTCTGTAATTTTTGAAGTTGTTATCGAGATACTCATATAGTATAGAGATGTCCATATCGCGATTTAAAATGGCTTGTCGATATCTCCATTTTTATACATGTGTAAATGGTTTGTCGATATCTCCACTTCTCTACATGTAGTTGACTTATCGATATTTCATCTTCTCTATAAGCATTTTGACTTGTCGATATCTCCACTTTTCTACCTGTAGTTTGACTTGTCGATATCTCCACTTCTCTATATGTAGTTTAACTTATCGATATCTCCACTTCTCTACATGCTAAACTAACTTATCGACATCCCCACTTCTCTATATGCCAAATTGACTTCTCTACAAGTAAGGTGACTCCTCTACATACCAAATTTGACTTCTCGACATACTTCTTGATATAACTTGATATGTGACTTCTTGACATTTGACTTAGAATATTTTTCAATCCATAACTTTATTCTTCATTAAGCAGTTTATCTTCATTCTGAGGCATGATCAGGCTTGATCTTCTTCCAGAGATTTATTCCTAGCTTGTTGGTGGTATACTGAAAAATACTCCAGTCTAGGCTATACAAGTATTTTTACAGACTCAAGAAATATCATTACAGATTACATAAGATTACAAGTCAACTAATCTTTAGGATTGTCAATGTGACTTAGTCTTGTTATGTAAAGGCATGACTTGCACAATAATATGTGTGTGTAATTATATTGTTATAGAAAATTAGGGATTTAGTGTTTTTGTTGTTTAGATTCACATGTATATATATGTAAAGTTTGTTTAAATTCATGAATTACAAACTACATATCGGTGTTTTTGGGTTTAGAACACCCATTTTTACAAGAATACTTCAAAGGTAATGAATTACCAACTATAAGAGTGTTTTATGGTTTATATTACCGAACTTTGGATTAAGGGATTATGTACGACATAGCTCTTGAAATTTGATTTATCTCATTCAACCGTAGGAGTATTACAATTAGACGGACCAATCAATAGAATTGTCCTAGAACTATAATGCTCAAAAATTAAAAAGAATTTTAGCCACCATTTTGCCTTAATAAAAAATTTAGTTATTTTCATGCAAAATAATAATTACTCATGTATATACATGGTTATAAAAATTCATGATTTTATTGATTAATTCATGATTAATCCTCTACAAGGCATTCGATCGATTCGATTTTTAAAATTCGATTAATCGTTATTCTTCTTGATCGATATATTGAATATAAGTTACTAGATGTAAAATAGAGTTTCAATTAAATTTAAATAACTATATATTATAAAATATAATAAATATTAATTTAATAAAATAATAGTATTAAATTAAATATTAATATTCATCCAATTTTCCTCCGATTATCCGATAAATCCTAAATTAGTACCCACACTATCCAATAGGCACTGAATATCAATTTTTACAATATTGGCATGCATACGATATTTTTAGCCTATTTTAAAAGTAAGCACAAGTTATTTAGGTGTATAAACTTAGGTTGTTTATAGCCAACCAACCACTTTTTTTGAGTTGATTAACTAGGACAAATTTTTTTATGCATACAGTGGCCCATTACTAGTAATTAAGGATGGGCACCGGGGAAGTTCGGGGTCAGGGAATGGTACCCCCGCTAGGGTTGAGCAAAACTGAACCAAAAAATCGAATCGAACTGAACAGTGCTAATTCATTTCTGTTCGAAGATGATTTTTTGAAAATTCCGTCTATCCGGTCCAGACCGAATTGACCAAAAGAAAATTCGGTTTGGTCCGGTTTTTAAAAAAGTATTTCATTTCGGACCGAATAGACTAAATTATAAATACTATAATTTTATATTATATATATTTTACATATATCTTACAAATTATAATCATAACTTTTAATTTTTAATTATATTTATACACTCTTAGAACTCTATATGGCATTACTTTAATTATATTTTAGATTTTATAATTTTAATTTAATTTTTAATACAATTTTCTTTTTGAAATATTTTTGGTCTGTTCGATTCCAACCAAACCAAACCGATTTTTTTGGTTCGTTATGTTCCAACCAGACCGAACCAAAAAAATTCGGTTTGGTTCGGTCCGATCCATAATACAACTTCAGTTATGTCCAAGAAAATATGATTTTTCGGTCTTTTTGGACCAAACCGACCGAATGCTCATCCCTCCCGCCCCCGATTCCTGAACTCGCCCCGAACCCCCAACGAGGATCTTTTCCCTTCAATCCCAGCCCCAAACGGAGAACGGGGATCCCTATAGGGATTCAAGATTTTTTTATTTGAAATAATAATAATGTAATATTATATAATATATTTTTTAATAAAAAACAATCTATTAATTCTTAATATATAAATTATCTCATATTTTTAACGTCAAATAATATTAAAATTGATTTATAATACAAATAAAGGACAAATTTTAAATTATAAAAATATATTATATTATATTATAATATAAAAAATAATCAATAAATTATAAATTATTTTAAATCTTAATAATATTATTAAAGCTACCTATTCTTATTAATTAATTTAGTATTATATAAACAGAATCAGTCGGGGATCGGGGCAGAGAGACACTAATTCTCGACCCCATCCTAATTCTCGATATTTTTATAAAATTTTACCTGATCCTCCGCCCCCGAAAAAATCTCTGAATCTCTAAGTCAAACGGGGCGGGGATCAGGCGGGGCGGAAGTTTATCCCTGCTAGTAATGATAAATGAACTATGAACTAATTAAAATTTATCATGTAACGTTTGAACAGGTTCATATGGACGACACCAGGAGAAAAGTCTGTGAACTTTGTATGAACACCATGGCACCACATATGCACATTGCCCAATATGTGATTGTGAAAAGGAAACTGGTCCATTTCCCAAACAGCTATTAGAGCAGCTCTAACGGGTGGACATTTACAGCATCGAGACACGTGAAATGACATGGGCTAGCAAAACAAGTGGCCATTTGCGTCGGAAACTGCTTGGGCTAACACTTCCCATTTGATAATTTTTTTGGAGTGAACTTTGTCAGCCTGCCTTCTATTTTCAGTTTTCAGTCTAGCTTTAATTTGCAATTTTTGTTAGCATTTTCTATTATTAATTTGAACTTTGTCTAGCTTTAATTTTTTATGTAGACGTTGTATTATTAATGAACTTATTATTAACGGTTATATTTTTTTCTATAAATACACAATTGTCATACCCTATTATTCATAAACTCTAATTATAAAAAAAAATTGAATTGATTTTTTAACAAAAAATGAATCTAAATAACCCTCCACCTACAAATTCTCAAAAACCTAACCCTCAATTTGCATACCTATATCCAAATTCCTTTTTTCCCAACACACAAAACTTTATTTAATTCTTAAACTCCGAATTCTCAATATTAATTACCAAATTCTCAAAATTCTCAATTTCCATTTTCGTTTCCTCAAAATTCTCTACATCAATTTTTATTTCCTTTAATTTAAAATCCACAATTTGAAACCCAACAATAACCTACTCAATATATCCCGAATTCATAAGTGCCTGCCTTTAATAACACAAAATTTATCAATCTTAAAGATGATTATGAAGAAACTGTGTTATGCAAGACATGCATGTATTATAACAAGACTAAGTCACATTGACAACCCTAAGAGTTAGTTGTATGATAGTCTAAATCTGTATTTTGTATTATATTACTTGAGTCTGTAAAAGTGTTAAAGATCAGACTGGAGTATATTTCTGTGAACAGTGTCAAGCCTAAGAATAAACTCTGAAAGAAGATCAACAAGATCATGCCTCAGAGAAAAGGTGAAGAATCTTCGAGCTAAATAAATATGTTTTAGGAAAAATGTTCTAAATCAAGATATCTACAAGTCACAGATCAAGTCATATAGAGAAGTCATTCGATAACTCCAGAATGACTTATCAAGAAGTCCAAAATGGATTATAGAGAAGTCTTAGAGATATCGACAAGTCAAATTATCATTAGAGATCTCAGAGATATCTACAAGTTAAAATGTATATAGAGATCTCTGAGATATTGACAAGTCATTTCTACATATAGAGAACTCAGAGATATCAACAAGTCAAAATGAAGATGTGAAGATTGGAGATATCTAGAAGTCAATTTCTCATTAGAGATCTCAAAGATATCGACAAGTCAAAATGCATATAGATATCTCAGAGATATCGACAAGTCATTTCTATATGCATATAATTGGAGACCCCGACAAGCCAAGTTCACTTATAGAGAACTCAGAGACCTCGACAAGTCAAAGACACTTATAGAGAACTCAGAGATCTCGATAAGCCATTATACTTATCGATATGTCAGTTCTCTATAGATCAAACTGGAGATCTCGATATGAACCTCAAGTACAGAATGCAGACAAGTTAAAGATTCAAGATTATCAATCAACAAATGATCTAATCACTTTGATTGAAAAGTCTACAAAAGCAGTTTGAAGAGTGCAAGATCAAGGGCCAAGATTAAATGACAAAGGAAGGTCACAGACCTAAAAGATTTGCAAGGATTCACTAAGCCAAAAATGGAAAGCTTTAGAGATAACTTAAAGTAGGGTTTAGTACATCTTATTGCATGTTGTGTAAACCCGTGTTTACTAAACTATAAAGTAAACACTGGTCCTTTGTTTTTAAATATAACAAACAGATCTAGATTTTTTTGTACTCCCTCAAGGAAGAAACTAAGTTCTTATATTCTTAAGAACCTAGGAATTTGTAGCAAGACATACTTAATTTTAATACAAAGTTAAGTGAGTTTTGAAAATACTATGTTTGTTGTGCATGCTTTATTTATTCTGTTAAACACAATATCTCTACAAATTAGACTGCTTTGTTTACCATATCCAAACAGTTTGAAAAAGCCTAAAAATCAAGAAAACACATTCACCCCCTATGTTGCACTCAATATCTAACAGGTGGTATCAGAGCAAAATCTGAAAGAAAAATAGATAAAGATCTTGGAAGTATGAGTGCATAAAAGATAAGCAGTATTAAGATACCAGCCTTTGACAGAGTAAACTATACTCTCTGGAAAAAGAAAATGATGTTGTTCATAAGGATGAGCCATCGATTATATATCCATATTTTCAAGAATGGCCATTTCACCCCCGTGGAAAGGGTAGATGAATCTACAGATGGAGACATGATCATCCCGGCTCATTTTGTACCTAAGGGCCCTTCAAAATACACTAAATCTGAGAAGGAAAAAGTCTCTCTAGATAGTGGCCTGCAATTAATTCTGATAGAGTCACTTAATAATGTCATGTACAATAACATTATCAACTATAACACATCTAAACAGATCTGGGATAAAATAGAGATTTTGTGTGAAGGTACAGAGGAAGTTAGATCCAACCAAAGGAGAATAGTGGTGTCTCAGTATGAGGGATTCATGGCAAAACCCAAAGAAGAAATTACTGAAGTTTTTGAGAGGTTCAATAAATTAATAAATGACTTGCAGCTACATGATAAATATTATGAAGTTGAGGAGGTTAACCTGAAGTACCTGCTAGCGCTTCCTGACCACCTTGAACAGAAGATATCATCCATTAGAGGAGGAAGAGATCTAAGAAAAATGACACTGGAACATCTGTATAAATTCTTGAAAACTTATGAACTTGAGATGATGCAAAGAAAGTCATTAAAGGAAAACCATGGACATATGGTTGATGGTTCCAGTGCCTTGGTTGTACATGATAGTGAAGAAAGTGAAGATGAGCAAGATGATCAAGTTCCAGTTATTCAAGATGTGGAGCAAAAGAACAAAGGACTTCAGAAATAAGTTGTTTTGGAATTGGAGGAAGATGAATACTACACCTTGGATGAGCTAGATGAAATGAATCAATCCATGGCTTACTTGGCTAGTAAATTTTCTAACATTAGAGTCAAGAAGCCAAGGTTTTTTAAGAACAAGGGACAGTCTTCCAACAACAATAATTGGAAACCAAAAGCTCAGTATAACTCAGCTAGCAAAGGTGGATACAAAACTGGATCTGTGGACAGATCAAAGATAAGGTGCTTCAACTGTGATGAGTTGGGTCACTTTGCGACTGAGTGCAGGAAGCCCAAGAAGGTGAAGAAGGATAAGGCATATTTGAAATTGAAGGCAAAGTATGAAGCTCTATTGAAGAAACAGTCTGGAAAAGCTTATATTACAGAAGGAAAAAGTTGGGATAATACTGGTAATGATGATGAGAATGAAGAAGTTGGAAACTATGCACTAATGGCTCTTAAGCATGGAGAATCATCCACTTCAAAATTAGAGGTACCAACTTTAACCACTATTGATTTAAATGCTAGTCAATATAAGGAGACTGTTGAGAAGATGAGTGTAGAGATGTTTCATATTCACAAAAGCATGGTGGCAGCAACTGAGAAAGTGAGTAGGATGTCAAAGATAAATGAGGAGCTTGAGATTGGGAAACAAAATTTAGAACTGCAGCTTGTTGAGCTTGAAAATGTCAAGCGGGAAAATGAATATCTAAAGAACAAGTTGAAGTGTGCTGGTGAAATAGAAGTTGTGTTGAGGGAAAAGATAGAAAAGAATGAAGTGAAGTCTATCAGGAATGCTTCTCATTTAGTTGGTTTATATCATGAGAAGAACAAGGCATGTGTTAATATAGCCATTGGCCTTGACTATGATGCCTTGAACAACAACAAGAAGAATGAAGGTGACAAGGGCAAAGCAACTATAAATAAAGATGTCCCAGCTATGCTGAGAAAGTTTGATTCACCTTTGTTCAAGGCATGTGAAGTCAATTTCAGTGAAGAGGAGTTGGTCATCAAGCAAGAACTTGCAGATGAATATAAATAAATGAAAATTGGAGAAACCATTCCTGCTACTGAAAGAAAGAAGAAGCCCATGGTTAACCAAGCCCCTAAGACACCTTTCAAGGAAGTTAAGACTGAGAATACAGAAAGGAAGAAAAAGAAAAGGAATGGCAAGATAGGAGTAAACAAGAGCAACAACTTTGCATTTGTTGCAGATGCCCCCAGAAAGCAATTTCCGAAATGTGGCTCTACAAATCATCTAACTCACCTTTGTAAAAAGGATGTTAGCAAGCAAAAAGTGGGAGCCAGCAAGTACAGTGAAGCAAATACAGAAGACCCTTACTCCTTTTGTGATAAATTTGACTGCATACCTTGCAACATGAAAGTGATGACAAGTTATCATAAACTGAGAGTAGATTTGAAATATGTTAATTTTGAATCTATAGAGAAAAAGGAAAATGCAAAAAATATTGTTTACACTGTTCCTTCTAAATCAACACATTCTAATTCTGCAAATTCTGTCAGCAAGAAGAAATTACCCAACACTGCTTGGGTAGCTAAACACACTTAATCCTTATCATGTGCAGGGAAAAATGAAGAGAGTCATATGGATAATAGAAAGTGGATGCTCAAGACTTATGACAGGTGATAAGGCCCTGATATCACAGTTTGAGGAGATGGATGACCCATTAGTGACTTTTGGAGACAACAACAAAGGTTTCACAATGGGATATGTCAAGTTAATTTATGGAAATGTTGTCATTGAAGATGTAGCACTAGTTGCTGGTTTAGAAGTGAATCTCCTAAGTGTTAGTCAATTCACAGATAGAGGATTCAATGTTACATTTGACAAAGGAGAATGCTCAATCATCAATAAAAAGACTAGTGAAGTTGCTCTGAAAGGAGTAAGAAAGGGAAGCCTATTTGTTGCAGATTTACACTCAACAAATAAGGAAGGAATATGTTTCTTCTACACCAAGGAACCTGTAGACCAAAGCAAGTTGTGACACAAAAAGTTCTCTCACCTGAATTACAAGGCAATCAACACCCTGGTGAAGAAAGGGTTAGTGAGAGACATGCCAAATCTGGAGTTTGCTCAAAATAAAGTTTGTGAGGCTTGTCGAAAAGTAAAAATGAAAAAATCAAGTCATAAGAGTAAAACTATGAATTCCATAAGTGCACCTTTGCCACTTATCCACATGGAATTATTTGGACCAATTAATGTTGTTATTCCCAGTGGACTAACAATGAGATTTACAGAAGGGGGGGTTGAATGTAAATCTCAAAACTTTTTCAAGTTTTGAGCAGTTTCTAAGGCTAAGTGTTTGAGTGATCAAATGTGTGTGAATTTCTTGAAGCTGATGCAGACAGATATATATTCAAACACAAATGTAATGAGCACAAAGAACTTAAAAACTTTTCTGGTGGATTTGTTGTTCCACCAGAGATGTGTTATTTCAGAAAATCTGTGATTCAAAGAATTAAATCACAGCTGCTTCCTAGTACAAACTAGATGATTTTCTCTTTTGATATTTCTAAACGGCTCAGGAAAATTCATATCTAATTACTAGCTGCTACTTGGTTTATATATCACCAAGTTTACAAGTGAAGACAAACTGTAAAATACAATTGAAAAGATTCTTCACATATTTCTTCTTCATTTCTCTATCCAATGCAATCTAGGATAATCTGTAAATCTTTGAATACTTCCTTTTTTGCATCAAAATGGAAATGCTGCATTTTCTTGATTCCTCCTAGAGGCTTCCACATTCCAGTATATCTCTGTCAACCCATGTGCCTCTGTCAGCTTGTGAATTGTCACTATCAACTGCTAATGAACTAAGCATCCGTTGAAGCTTTCATCCGTTGATGCCTTATCCGTTGAGGCTTTATCCGTTGAAGCTTTATCCGTTGATGCATTATCAGTTGAAGTCTTTATCTGTTGAAGCACTTATCCGTTGATGGATATTATCCGTTGAAGCATTAGAGACATCCGTTGAAGCTTTGTTTCTTATCCGTTGAAGGTCTTCAATATCCGTTGACACTTCTTCACTTATACAAAATTACAAGGCATGAAATATTTACAATTAGCCCTCCTATTTGTACATCCATTAGTAGTCAACATGACTGATTATTTCCTAACAACATCTAAGAATTACAGCTTGAAACCAGAGAGTGAAATGTGCTACAATACTAAACTTATTGCTAAGTACAGCTACTCCTTCAACGGATAGCCAAGATGGTCTTATCCGTTGAGGCTACAAACACTAGATTTCTATTTAAATGTTTTGATTAACTTATCATCAAACTAATATACATATTCCTAACAATCTCCCCCTATTTATGTCTACTAGAACTGTAGGCATAAATTTGGGTTTAGCTTGATGATAACAAAACACTTAACAAATATATAAACTGTAATAAAGTAGAAATTCAAAAGTGCTACAAAAATGTATATGCTGAGATGGAATTGAAGAATTACATTGTTTCCAAGGGTGCTCCTTTAGCCTGAGCAAATTACTTTCTTTTCCTTTGATCCCTGGTTTTCTTTCCTAGCCTCCTGTCATTCTCCTCTATTTGAAGTTGAAGTTGTCTGTAGAATTCAACTTCATCTTCTTCATTGATATCTAACTTAGATTGCATATCCTTGAGAGTTTCATTACTGGCAATCTTTAGCTGATCTTCAATTCTGAAAAATCTTCTGACTCCTTTGTTGTCTCTGAACTCCATCAACCAATGAGGTGATTTATGAATTGTAATTCCTCTTTCTTGAATGAGTAAAGTTCTAGGCAAAGTATTGGGCTCCCTCCAAGTTTTCCTTATGTTGGCAATCTTGTTGAGAATCTCAGTCTTGGCAGTCCTGGTAAAGCCAGATTCCCTTTGTATGGCTGAGTAGACTCTAATCAAGGTAGAGTAGCCTTCATTAAGAATTCTGTGAAGAGGCCATGTTCTTTCCCCAGCTCCTTTGTATTTGAACACTAGTCTTTCTGGTAGCTGTCTGTAGGCAGCTATTCCCCTTACTTCCTCCAGCTCATCCAGATAGAGTTCAATGTCTGAAAATTCTTTTATGTCACAGATGTGAACATAATCATCTTTAGAGGTTTGAGGTTTAGGCTTAGGCTTCTGTGTGAATTTGATTGAGGCTTTAGAGGGTGTTGATTTGATTCTTCTTTTTTGCTTCTTTGATGGTGGAGAAGAGGTTAGGAAGGTGGGCAATTTGATGGTGTCCCAATCAATTAGTTCCTCCTTGGGAATGATTGTTTCACCATGAATGTTCATGAAGGGGTCAGGTACAATGGGTTCAGGAATAGAGGGTAGTGGTTTGGATATTGATTGGGTTTCTTCAGTCTTATCTACCTTCTTTCTCTTTGCATTGACCTTCTTTCTTTTCCCTTTCTGCCATTCTTCCTTACTTCTTTCCTCCATCTCAGTACCAACCATGTCCCCCATAGCTTCATCTTCACCTTTGTCTTCAATTTCTTTCTGTTCTTCAGCCTGACTTGACTTTAGCTATTTTTCAAGCTTTGCTTGTGCTCTTTTGTCAGCCTTTAGCTGTTTGGCTTCTTCCTTCAACCTTTTGGTTTCTTCCCTCTTGGCTATTGAGAATTTGGGATGTCCTTGCATCACACATATGCTCTTTCCCTCTATGAAGATAATAGCCATGTTTCTCCTTACAGCCTCATCCATGGTCTCTTTGAGATATGCAATACTTCTACCTAAAAGCTTGTCCTCATCAGCTTTTGGAAGAGGAAAATCCACCTCTTTTAGAGGATTCTTTGTAGAGTCCTTATTGGATCTGTTGTTGGGCTTGAGAACCATAGGTTGTAGATCTTTGGAAGAAGTTTCTCCATCCTTATGCCTCCCTACTGGCTTGAGTTCCATAATAATTGATTCCACTTTTGTGCTATGCTTCACAGATTGTGATTGAGAAGTTGTAGAACCAAATATTAGTTGCATCTTTTCATCAATCTTCTTCCTTTGCTCTTTGACTTGCAATTCAGCTACTGCTATCTGGATTAGATCAATTCCATCTAGCTTTCCTTTGACTTGAATAGTTGGAGAAGTTATGATGACAGGAACTAGCACTTGAGAAATCTGAACTGTTGTAGATGGCTCTCCTTCCCCTTCCCCTTTATTCTCCCCCTTTTTGTTATCATCAAGGATAGGGGTCAAGCCTTGTGCTTTTGCCAGCTGCATGAGTAGATTTGTTTGAGTTTGTTGATTCTGAAGAATGGTGACCATAGAGTCTTCAATGATTTGAACCCTATCTTCCAATCGGGCCAGCCTCTTGTCAGCATCAGATGCTTTCCTCAGTCTCCCCAACAAATCTTGCATAGTACCATAGGGTATAACTGAATCCAATTTCTCAGCATTGTAGGATTTCAGATCAGCAATGTCCTGCTTGAGCTCATCCACACTTAGATTTTGCTGGTAATGCTGCAACTGCAAGAGATGCAGAGATTATAGATGAGCTTGAAGAAGTGCCTTGGTACCAGCATCTTGAGTCTCCTGAAGGGCCTTCTGAATTGTCATGACTTGTCTGACCAAAGTGACACTAAACTCTCCTGGTGTTGATGGTTTTGCCCATGCCCATTCAGGAAGATCAGGAACAGAACTTGGGCCTGTTACTCCCCCTAAGTTCAAGCTCTCATTCAAAGAATTAGAGTCATCATCATTAAGATTTACTCCAAATTCTTCAGATGGCTCACCAGCTTGAGAAGGTAGCCTGTTGACAGCAGCTTTGTCTCTGAGAAGAGATTCTGAAGTGTGTACAATGTGTAGTGTCTGTTCTGCCTCCACATTGCCCTGTGCAGCCAATAATTGATAGGCTGAAACAGGGTGAGTAAAAGTGTCAGCATCCAAGAAAATGTTATCAATGACAGCTTTGTAATGTTGTTGAAATTGTCTTTCCTTTTCTGCATCATCCACTTTCATTAACTCACTAGCAATGGCTGGATCCACCCTTATAGCTTCTGTACCTGCCTTTCTCTCAATTTCTCTCTGTTCTTGCATCAGGGGCTCCCCCTGGCTCACACACACCCTCACCCTCACCTTCTAAGGTGGCACTCCTCTCACTCACTTTTGCCATGCTGGAAGAAATAGCATGCATATGGTGACTCTCAACCTCTCCTTTTGCCTGGGAGCAACCCAGCCTCTCACTCAAAAGATCACTCCCTTCCCTCAAACCTAAAAGTGATTGTACAGTTGCCATGTCCTCTATAGTTGGAATTGTTTCTGTTAAGTGTGTAGAGACCATCAACGGATAGGGAATATCCATTGAAGTGGAAACTGATGGTACCAACGGATAACTGCTGTTAAGCTTATCCGTTGAAGAACAACCACTTGTCAACGGATGAGAGATATCCGTTGAAGAAGGAAAAGATGTAGATATAGAAAGTGACATAATTGTTGAATCTATGTGGATTGATTTTAAGTGTGGTGACACAGATTCTGCAACTACATCTGAAAGAATTGGCTGATGATCCAACAAATCATCTGAAGGATGATGATCACCAGGTTTTGAGTGGGGCTCCTCCCTGAGTTTTAATGAGGAAGAATCAGGAATTGATATGAATATCATATCCATATCCAGAGAGGGTGTTGGAGAGTTTGATGAATGGTGTATTTCTATATTGAGAGAATAGGGCTGTGATTCCACATTTGCTGGAATCACATCAAGCTGAATTTGAGAAGGCACAGATACAGGTGGATGTATCTGTGCTGTGTGTGTCCCTTGTATGGAAACTAGGGTTTTGGCCTTCTTCTTCCTTGAAAAGGCTTTAAATGGTGAATGTGTGGCTTCAGTGTCCCTCCCTCTTTTGTTCTGTGTCCCTGGTTGGGGACTATTTTCAATAGTTACAACCTTTTGGGAGGATGCAACTAGGGATGTGTTGGACTCCTTTTGAACCACCACAGTCTTTTGAGAGACTGTGGCTTGGCTGGTTTGGGTACCACTCAGCTCTCCCACCTTATCCTGGGGGGCTTTTTGATGTTCACCCCTCCCCTCACCACTCACACCCTATTCACTCCCTTCAGGGTTTATGGTAGTTGTTACAACTATTGTCTTTTGAGAAACAACAGAGGTAGGTTTCTTTGACTTGACTTTGGAAACTTTAGATTTGGTGGCTTTGGTAGGAGCCTGTTTGGACAAAGACACAGGTTCCATAGCCACACTAGAAGGCAAAGAAACATTGGGGTTGGAAATAGTAGGAGTTATAGAAGTATTTACCTCACTTACCTGTGGTGCATTCATGATTGGCAAGTATACCAATGGCACCTGGCTGTTGAGGTTCATTCTCAAAAGGTCTGCAAGGACCCTTTTCTCTTGTTCCCAGCATTTGAGTTTATTATTCTCATTGGATATAACCAAACCTTCAGCAACATGGTTAGCCAATAACATAAAGAATCTAGCATAGTAGATGTTATGTGGTCTATTAGCTTTGTTACCTAATCTGGAACCTAATTCTAGCATAACACAGTTGCTAAAATTAAAGTACCTATCAGAAACTAGCATATAGAGCATATTAACAAGAGATGAAGTGATAGCATCAAAATTGCTAATCTTCCCAGAGAAAACCTTAATAAAGGCATCTCTAAGAAAACTCCATTCTTTCCTAAGGCCTTTCCTTCTAATACTACCTAAACTAGAAGAATCAAAAGCATAGCCTATGGAATCTAGCATAGCAGAGATATCTTTATCAATGTGTGGTGTCATGGCATTATTCTCAGGCAACTTAAAGCAAGATTGTATATCATCACAATTAATGCAATAATCCTTACCTTTGAGAGAGAAGGCAATAGTCATATATGTGGAGTTGAACTCTGCATTTGTCCAAATCTCCTCAATCACTTCACAGTAGATGGTTGGGGCTTCCAGCATTGCATAGCTTAGTTTGCAGTGTTTGATGAAGTCCATCATCTTGTGATAATCAGAATGGGCTTCATTCTTTTCAACCAAGGCTATGAAATTATTCTTTTCATAAACAAATCCTGTTTGAGACATAATTTTGACTACTGGTGCCATTGTTGTGAGTAGAGGTTGCAGAGAAAAACTTGAGAATTTAGAGAGAAAGAGAATAAGAATTGCAAGAAAGCGTAAAGTGAGAATAAGAGTTCAATTGGGCTTTTATACTTTCTTGAATTAAAACGTAAATAAAATGATTAAATGATACTTTTAAGTAAGTTACAGCCGTTCAAGAATAAATAAAACTGTAGAAATTCTGAAAACTACCTTAAATACAAATACATACAACACTGTATATCTGTATCAACGGTTGAGTAAAAGAATCAACGGTTGTGACTCACTTATAGTAACTGACGTGACACTTCAACGGATAAGGGAAATAGTTATCCATTGATGAAGAACACCATTTTATCCATTGAAGGATAAAATTACCAGAAATGTATTTGTCTTTCAACGGATAATGAACATCCGTTGATAGAACAATTTTGGCTTTCAACGGATAGGGAATATCCGTTGAGAGAATAAGTCTTACTTAAAGCCAACTTTGTTCTTGCAGCAAATTCATTTCAGGCTTCAAGGCAGATTATATAGAGGACATAAATTATGAATAATTAAGCATACCTAACTCACTTACTAATCTTGTGAATGTTGATTCATCAAGTGGCTTGGTAAATATGTCTGCAATCTGCTTTTCACTTGGAACAAAATGAAGTTCCACTGTACCTTTCATCACATGTTCCCTAATGAAGTGGTACTTGATATCAATGTGCTTGGTTCTTGAGTACTGCACCGGATTTTCAGTAATGGCAATGGCACTTGTGTTGTCACAGAATATTGGAATTTTGTCAACAGTCAGACCATAGTCAAATAGTTGATTCCTCATCCATAGTAACTGTGCACAGCAATTACCAGCAGCAATGTACTCAGCTTCAGCTGTTGATGTGGAAACCGAATTCTGCTTCTTGCTGAACCATGATACAAGCTTGTTCCCTAGAAATTGACAGGTGCCTATTGTGCTTTTCCTGTCTATTTTGCAACCTGCATAATCTGCATCTGAGTAGCCAATTAGATCAAAACCAGACTCTCTATGGTACCAAATTCCTAGATTTGGAGTCCCCTTGAGATATCTGAAAATTCTTTTAATAGCCACTAAGTGAGATTCTTTAGGGTCAGCTTGAAATCTAGCACAGAGACATGTAGAAAACATTATATCAGGTCTACTAGCAGTTAAATATAAAAGTGAGCCAACCATGCCTCTATAACTTGTAATATCCACAGACTTTTCAGCCTTGTTTAATTCAAGCTTAGTGGCAGTGGCCATGGGAGTTTTTGCAGGTGAACAATCCATTAAGTCAAACTTCTTTAAAAGATCATAAATATATTTAGTTTGACTAATGAAAATTCCACCACTAACTTGTTTAACTTGTAAACCAAGAAAGTAAGTTAGCTCTCCCATCATGCTCATTTCATATTTACTTTGCATTAATTTAGCAAACTTTTTACAAAGCTTATCATCTGTAGATCCAAATATAATATCATCTACATAAATTTGTACAAGTATCTTAGAGCCATTAACATTTCTAAAGAAGAGAGTTTTGTCAACAGTACCTCTTGTGAAGTGATTATCTAGAAGGAACTTTGACAAAGTCTCATACCAGGCTCTAGGTGCTTGCTTTAGTCCATAGAGTGCTTTCAACAGATAATACACATAGTCTGGAAAATTTAGATCTTCAAAACCTGGAGGTTGGCTTACATAAACTTCTTCCTCCAATTCTCCATTTAGAAATGCACTTTTGACATCCATTTGATAGACTTTGAAATTGGCATTAGCTGCATAGGCTAGAAAGATTCTGATGGCTTCAAGTCTGGCAACTGGAGCAAATGTTTCATCAAAATCTATTCCCTCTTGTTGAGAATAGCCTTTAGCAACCAATCTGGCTTTGTTCCTTATGACAATGCCATTTTCATCCATCTTGTTTCTGAATACCCATTTTGTGTCAATAGAACTCTTGTTCTTTGGCTTGGGTACCAGCTTCCATACTTTGTTCCTCTCAAATTGGTTTAGCTCCTCTTGCATTGCTAAAATCCAATCTGGATCCAATAGAGCTTCTTCCACTCGCTTAGGTTCCTCCTGTGATAGAAAGCTACTATACAGACATTCATCTTGAGTAGCCCTTCTAGTTTGTACTTTTGATGTAGCATCACCAATGATCAGTTCAAAAGGGTGATTCTTGGTCCATTTCCTTTGAGGTGGTAGATTAGCCCTAGATGAGGTTGCCTCAGTATTGTCTTGATGTGAGATAGAATGTTGATTTGTTGAAATTCCCCCTGAGTTGCTGATCCTTTGAAAGGAATTGGGAGCTCTATCAACTGATGAAGTGAATTGATTATCCGTTGACAGACTGTGATCAACGGATGCTTCATTATGAACTTCAACGGATGATACACTTTGTCTTTCAACGGATGCTGCATTGCTTCTTTCAACGGAAGCTGAATTATGACTTTCAACAGATGCAGCATTCTGTGCATTATCCAAAGGCAGATTCTGAATTCTTCTTGAGATGCCTTCTTTATCATTCTCATCTTCACTATCATCACAGTATATCTCAATGTTGTCAAATTTGAGTCCTTCATGATGTCCCTCATCTGTTAGTCCATCAATCTTTTTATCATCAAACACAACATGTACAGATTCCATGACAATGTTGGTTCTTAGATTGTAGACCCTATATGATTTTCCAGCAGAATAACCAACAAATATTCCTTCATCAGCCTTTGCATCAAACTTCCCTTTGTGATCAGATTGATTCCTTAAGATGTAGCATTTGCAACCAAAGACATGTAGAAAGTTTAAAGTTGGTTTTCTTCTCTTGAATATTTGATAGGGAGTCATGCATTTTGCCTGATTGATTAGAGAAATATTCTGAGTGTAACATGCACAGTTAACAGCCTCAGCCCAAAAATAAGTTGGGAGTTTTGACTCTTCAAGCATTGTCCTTGCAGCTTCAATTAGTGATCTGTTCTTCCTTTCCACCACACCATTTTGTTGTGGAGTTCTTGGAGCTGAGAACTCATGCATGATCCCACTTTCTTCACAGAACAACTTCATGGTTGAATTCTTGAACTCAGTTCCATTGTCACTCCTAATATTCCTTACTTTGAAATCAGGATGATTATTGACTTGCTTGATATGATTGATGATGATTTCACTAGCTTCATCCTTTGATCCAAGAAAATAAACCCATGAAAACTTTGAGAAATCATCTACAATCACTAGGCAGTATCTTTTCCTTGAAATTGACAATACATTGACTGGTCCAAAAAGATCCATGTGTAGAAGTTGTAGTGGTTCATCAATTGCAGATTCAAGCTTCTTACTGAATGATACTTTCTTTTGCTTTCCTTTCTGACAAGCATCACACAGTCCATCCCTTGTGAATTCCACTAGAGGCATTCCTCTAACTAAGTCCTTTTTGACTAGATCATTCATTGTCTTGAAATTCAAATGGGACAGCTTCTTGTGCCATAGCCAACTTTCAACTGGACTTGCTTTGCTGAGAAGACAAGTAATGGATTCTGCATCTGTAGAGTTGAAATCAGCTAAGTACACATTCCCTTTTCTAACTCCAGTTAGAACCACTTTATTGTCCTTTTTACTTGTGACAATACAGGCTTCAGAATTGAAGGAAACAGTATTCCCTCTGTCACATAGTTGACTGATGCTCAATAAATTGTGTTTGAGACCATCAACCAATGCAACTTCATCAATGATGACATTTTCTTTTGAAATCAAGCCATATCCCATAGTGAATCCTTTGCTGTCATCTCCAAAGGTTATGCTAGGGCCAGCTCTCTCCTTAAACTCTGTGAGCAGGGTGAAATCTCCTGTCATGTGTCTTGAACAACCACTGTCCAAGTACCATAGATTCCTTCTTTGTCCCTGCACACAACAAAATCAATCAAGTTGATTTTGGTACCCAAGTTTCCTTGGGTCCAGCCTTGTAAGTCTTTTTCCTAGACTTCATTCCTCCTGCATCTTTTGACTTAGGTAACTTTGGGTCAACCTTGGTCTCAGATGTGGTTGGTTGAAGTGTAGGGTTAGTCACAGAATCATTTAACACATTTGATTGAATTTGATAAGGCATAGGTTGTGCAAACATGTTATTCCACATAGGCATATTGTATGGCATTTGAGGCATACTAAATGCAGTAAAATAAGGATTGTTAATATATGGCATGTTTGCAAAATGTGTATGGGGATTCTGGTGAGACATAACAGGCATAGCATGCAGAGGTGACATAGACATGTTAGGCATGGAGGGATTTGAAGGCATGGGAGCATTTTTAACAGATTTGCAATTATCAGATAGGTGATTAACACTTTTACAATGCACACAGCTTTTTCTAGGAGCATACATATCAGGTGTGTAATTGTTATGTTTATTAATCCCTACCTTCCCATTTCTTTTGGATTTTCTTTTAGTTTCCTTCTTATCCTCAACCAACTTAAGCCTATCTTTTAGCTGATCTAATGTCATGTGTCCTATATTCACCTTACTGACATCTCTGGATGTGCTAGCTCCTTCTTTGACAAAGTTCTTGAGAGTTGAATCATTCGTTTTATTGAGATTTTTATTTTTAAAAAAACTTGCCTGTTTTAATTGATGAGCCTTCAACGGATGCTCCTTTTCTTCCTTCAACGGATAACTTTCATCATCCGTTGATTCCACATCTGTTGACAATCCATCAATTAATTCTAACTCCTTTTTGTTTTTCTTCCAGGCATCCTCACAGAATGATTCAATTCCCTGAACCTTTGCAATCTGAACACTAACATCCCTAGATGTTTTCCAGGCCTTGATTACCTCTTGCTCACTTTCTAACTGTGTAGAAAGAATTTATACTTTCTTAACAGCTTCTGCTAGTTCACTCTCAACAATCAAGCATTTAAGTTTTATCTTTTCAAGCTCAATTACCTGATCCTCTAACACAACATTCCTATCACTTAAAAACATATTATTCTCCTTGATCCTAGTGTTTTCTTTTGCTAGTGATTTAAGGGAAACACGCAAATGATATAATTCATTGGTCATATCATTTATGGCTTCATTGCATTCATGTTTAGAAAGCTGAGAGAGATCAGTAGTAATTACCTGGTTGCTTGATGAACTAGTTTCATTTTCATCAGAATTAGGCATCAGGGCTAGGTTTACATATTCCACATCATCATCTTCATTTACCCCATCTGCTGCCCAATCATCTTGAGTGAGAAAAGCTCTTTCCTTTTGTTTGAGCAAATCAAAATACTTCTTTTTGTAATCAACTTGCTCAAATTTCTTTTTCTCAGAATTTGGCTTCCTACACTCACTTGCAAAGTGTCCACTAATGCCACAGTTGTAACATTTGAACTTTGATTTGTCCACCATGTTTTTGTTTGGCTTAGTGAACTTTGTGTTTTTCCTGAACTTCATTTTTGCAAACCTCCTGGACAGAAAGGCCAAATGTTCTTCAATATCATCAGATTCATCCTGACTGGAATTGTCTTCATCCTCAGCAACTTGCTCTTTACCCTTGCTTGATTCTAATTTGCTTGTGCCAATTTTGAGACTTGGCATTGTCTTCTCCTCATTCCTGGCTTCCATCTTCTCACTGTCAGCTACAAGAGCAACTGTTCCTCCTTTTCTCTTTCCCTTTTCCAACAGCTCATCCTGCTCCATTTCAAGTTCATAAGTCTTCAGAATTCCATATAATCTTTCAAGTATGAAGTTCTTATAATCTTGAGAATTTCTCAAAGAGACAGTCATGGGCTTCCATTCCTTTGGCAGAGACCTAAGAAATTTTAAGTTAGAATCCTTGACTTGGTACACTCTACCATACAACTTCAATCCATTCAACAGTTTCTGAAACCTGTTGAAGGTATCATTTAATGATTCACCTTCTTCAAAGTGAAAATATTCATACTGTTGAATAAGAAGCTGCATCTTGTTCTCTCTGACCTGCTCAGTACCTTCACAGATGATTTGTACAGTATCCCAAACTTTCTTTGCAGTTTGGCTATTGATGACATTGTCAAACATATCTTGATCTAAGCCATTAAACAAGATGTTCATGGCTCTCTTATCCTTGCGGATTTCTTCCATGTCTTCAATAGTCCATTCTGCTTTTGGCTTGGGAATGGACTGTCCAACAACAAATGTTACAGTAGCAGCTGTGGCTACTTTGTGAGGGATGTGAGGACCATTTTCAATACAGTTGATGTAGCTTTCATCTTGAGAAAGAAGATGTAAATGCATCTTCACTTTCCAGTGATGATAATTATCTTTTTCCAGAACTGGGATCTTTACACCAATATCCTTCCTACTCATGATGGTAGCAGGAGGATTCTTCTGTGCACTCATGATGTTAGCATAATAGATCTTTAAACTCTTTGTATGTTAAGAGCTTGCTCTGATACCAATTGTTATTCCCAGTGGACTAACAATGAGATTTACAGAAGGGGGGGTTGAATGTAAATCTCAAAACTTTTTCAAGTTTTGAGCAGTTTCTAAGGCTAAGTGTTTGAGTGATCAAATGTGTGTGAATTGCTTGAAGTTGATGTAGACAGATATATATTCAAACACAAATGTAATGAGCACAAAGAACTTAAAAACTTTTCTGGTGGATTTGTTGTTCCACCAGAGATGTGTTATTTCAGAAAATCTGTGATTCAAAGAATTAAATCACAGCTGCTTCCTAGTACAAACTAGATGATTTTCTCTTTTGATATTTCTAAACGGCTCAGGAAAATTCATATCTAATTACTAGCTGCTACTTGGTTTATATATCACCAAGTTTACAAGTGAAGACAAACTGTAAAATACAATTGAAAAGATTCTTCACATATTTCTTCTTCATTTCTCTATCCAATGCAATCTAGGATAATCTGTAAATCTTTGAATACTTCCTTGTTTGCATGAAAATGGAAATGCTGCATTTTCTTGATTCCTCCTAGAGGCTTCCACATTCCAGTATATCTCTGTCAACCCATGTGCCTCTGTCAGCTTGTGAATTGTCACTATCAACTGCTAATGAACTAAGCATCCGTTGAAGCTTTCATCCTTTGATGCCTTATCCGTTGAGGCTTTATCCGTTGAAGCTTTATCCGTTGATGCATTATCAGTTGAAGTCTTTATCCGTTGAAGCACTTATCCGTTGATGGATATTATCCGTTGAAGCATTAGAGACATCCGTTGAAGCTTTGTTTCTTATCCGTTGAAGGTCTTCAATATCCGTTGACACTTCTTCACTTATACAAAATTACAAGGCATGAAATTTTTACAATTAGCCCTCCTATTTGTACATCCATTAGTAGTCAACATGACTGATTATTTCCTAACAACATCTAAGAATTACAGCTTGAAACCAGAGAGTGAAATGTGCTACAATACTAAATTTATTGCTAAGTACAGCTACTCCTTCAACGGATAGCCAAGATGGTCTTATCCGTCGAGGCTACAAACACTAGATTTCTACTTAAGTGTTTTGCTTAACTTATCATCAAACTAATATACATATTCCTAACAAATGTCTTATCAATTTCAAGGAAGAAATATGCACTTGTGATGGGGGATGACTACTCAAGGTACACATGAATAGAATTTATGCATTCTAAAAATGAAACTCCACACATCATAATTGAACACGTCAAGAAGATTGATAAGCAGGCTGAAGATCAAAATTGTGTGAAGAGACTGAGGAGTGGCAATGGCACATAATTCAGAAATACAACTTTAACTAAATTTTACAAAGACAAGGGTATTCTTCAAGAATTCTCAACTTCTAGAACACCTCAACAAAATGGGATAGTTGAGAAAAAGAATAGAACATTGGTAGAGGCAGCTAGAACAATGCTGCAAGATGCCAAACTTCCAACCAGTTTTTGGGAAGAAGCTGTCAATACTGCATGCTATACTCAAAACAGATATCTCATTAACAAGAATCTTGGAAAATCACCCTACTCAATCTTATCTAAAAGGAAGCCTACTGTGAAGCATCTTCATGTGTTTGGAAGCAAGTGTTATGTTTTAAAAGACAACTCTGAATATATGGGAAAATTTGACTCTAAGGTTTTTAAAGCAATTTTTCTAGGATATTCATTGGAGAGAACTGCCTACAAAGTCTATGTGCTTGAACAAAGAACAATTATGAAAGCACATATATGACTTTTGATGATGACAAGTGTCTAGGCTTGGAATGCCTTGATGATAATGAAGTCGAGGCCCTTAAATTTGAAAATCTCAACATTGATAGTGATTCTGAAGATGAAGTTGAAGTCAACACAAGTAACAGAATGCATGAAAATGGGATTGTAACAAGAAACAAAGAAAGGTTGGTTACAAAAGACTACTCACAGGAAGAAGGAATTGATTATGATGAAACTTTTGCTCCGGTTGCAAGACTTGATGCAATAAGAATATTTCTTGCATTTTCTGCACACTCAAACTTTGAAGTGTATCAAATGGATATAAAGAGTGTATTCCTAAATGGCGAGTTAGTAGAAGAAGTTTATGTGTAATATGCACCTGGCTTTAAAGATCCTGAATTTCCAGATTATGTCTACCAACTTCTAAAGGCTCTCTATGGACTAAAGCAAGCACCTAGAGCATGGTATGACACACTGTCAGAATTTTTGCTTGAACATGGATTCACTAGAAGAACTATTGATAAGACTCTCTTCTACAAGTAGCATGGTGGTGATATGATCCTAGTTCAGATCTGTGTGGATGATATCATCTCTGGTTCTACTAATGAAAAGCTATGTCAAAGATTCTCAAAACTCATGCAAAGTGAATATGAAATGAGTATGATGGGAGAGTTAAGTTACTTTCCTGGACTTCATGTCAGTCAATGAAGTGATGGAATCTTCATCAGCAAAACCAAGTATATTAAAGATTTATTGAAGAAGTTTGGTATGATTGATTGTTCACCTGCATCAACACCTATGTCTACAGCTACAAAGTTGGATGAAAATAAGAAAGGAAAAAGTGTAGACATTTCAGGTTATAGAGGAATGATTGGATCTTTGCTGTATTTGACTGCTAGTAGACCAAACATTATATTTGCAACATGTCTGTGTGCAAGATTTCAAGCCAATCCAAAAGAATCACATTTGATGGCTGTGAAGAAAATTTTCAGATACTTAAAGGGGACTCCAAACTTGGGATTGTGGTATGCTAAGGGGACATGATTTAAAGCTGTTGGATACACAGATGCAGTGTTTGCTGGATGCAGGGTTGACATGAAGATAACTAGTGGAAGCCATCAATTTCTTGGACAAAGAATTTTATTATGGAAGTTGCTGTGCTCAAGTGCTTTGGATTAGAAATCATCTAATGGACTATGGCCTAGTGTTACACAAAATTCCAATTATGTGTGACAATACTAGTGCTATATCTATTGTGGCTAATCCAGTTAATCATTCTTGAACAAAGCACATTGACGTAAGGTACCATTTCATTAAAGAACATGCTGTAAATGGTACCATTGAGCTCATTTTTGTTCCAACAGAAAAATAATTAGCTGATATTTTTACTAAACCTTTGGATGAAGCTACTTTCACTAAACTTGTAGGTGAGATTGGAATGCTAAATTCTTCATCCTAAAAGCAATTACTCTGTATATTTATTTTTCAAGTTCAAAATTTAGCTGGGAATTTTTCAATTCCGAAAAATGGTCTAAATGTTAATTTACATTTTCAATATGTGAAATTAGCTTAAGACAGAATTAAAAAGAACAAAATTATATAGAGAACTGAGTTCTCGATAAGTCTAATAGAATTCCCGACAAGTCATTTTGAGACTTCTCGAGTGAGTTCTTGATAAGTCATTTTTCTGACTTCTCGAAGGACTTGTCGACAAACATTAATATGACTTCTCGATAAGTGTTAATTCACAGAGTTCTCTACAAATACAAATTTTAGACTTATCAACAACTCAAAACTGAGATAATTTAATTTAATAAATTATTTTGGTAAAATACTTTTGATAAAATTATTCTGATTTTATTTTGATTTATTCAAATAAAAATTGGACAAATTCAGTCCATTTAGGACAAACTGGGTATTTATTTGACATCTCGATAAGTCGTTTTCTAGTTCTCAATAAGAGTCAGGAAAGTGACATATCGATATGAATCTATTCTCTCAATATGGTTTCTCGATAAGCAAATTCCAAACATTTATTTTGAGTTCTGGACATACACCTCTTTACGCCTTCGAGATCTTTAAGTGGCCTAATTTCTCCAAATCCAAACCATTTTCTCTCATTTTAAACTCGTTCTCTCTATTTTTTTACCCACTCAAATTCAAGCACTTCAAATGGAATCAAACACAGTTACACCTCTTATACCAAAAGAGGGCACCACTTATCTTGCATTTACAGATGCAAGCCAAGCTCCTGATAGCTTCAAGAGCTTTGTGAAGTTCCTTTCTAAGACATACTTTGAAGGTGCTCTAACTGCAAATTCAGTATTGTACTTGGATATTCTTAGTGATTTTTGGAACACAGTTGTGGTAAGAGCAGTGGTACATGAGAATCAAGTTGTATCTATGGTGATTAACCTCTCCATTCAGGGCCAACATGTGGAGTTTTCTGAAGATAATGTCAATGTGGCCTTGGGAATCCCTACAGAAAACCTTGTGGAGGTCCCAACTCAAGTGGAGCTAGCTGAGTTCATGGACTTCGTCAATCAAAGTGAGAAGATCAACTTGGCTAGCTTGAACAAGAAGCATTTGAGGAGAGAATGGTCCTTTCTATTTGATTCCATTGTGAGGGCCTTCACCTGTAGGAAGACATGGTATGACAACATTGCAAGTGTTGTTCAGAATCTGGTGTTCTCTATGGCTCACAACATACACCTCAATGTAGGACATTTGATAATGTTGGAGCTCAGCACCAGGCTCATAATGCCTTTGACATCAAGAGGTAAGGACTTTCTTCCTAGATTTATAAAGTCTGCTTTAAATCATAAAGTGCATGACATTCATTTGCTTAATGGTATAGATAGAACTAAAATAGGCAACTGTAAACAAGTGTCCAAAGTTCTATTTGGCTCACTCATTATAAAGAACAAAGTACTTGTAAGTCTTAGAATCACTCCATTTATGTTGGAGAGATTCAGGACTTACCCTTACCCTATGCCTGATATGAGGTTTACAGTAACAATTAGTACAATTATGGCTCCTATACCTGTGGAAGAACAAACATAGGTACACCAACATGGGCCTTCCCAAACTGAGACCCTTCCTTCTTTACCACTAGCATCTAGGAAACCAACCACTTCATCCTCTCAAAAGGGTGAGGTGAGTTAAAAGAAGAGAAAGCAAGTAACCCTAACTATTATTAATGAGAGTGGTGAGGATTAAACAAAAATAGAGTCCACCTTGGTCAAGAAACCAAAGAAGGAAAATAAAACTGAGTTGACCACTCAAGTCATCTCTACATCCTCTCAAAAGGATGTAGTTAAAAAGTAGGGAACCAAACAGATTCTAGGGTCATCCTCTCAACAGGATGTCTCTATTGAAAGGAGCACATTGAATCTAATGCAGTAATGGCTCTTGTCCTTGTGGAAGTACAAATACAGGAAAACCAACAGGGGCCTTCCCATACCGAGACCCTTTCTTATTTACCTATAACATCTAGGAAACCAACCACTTCATCATCTCAAAAAGGTAAAGTGAGTAAAAAGAAGAGAAAGCAGGTACCATTAACTGTAATAAATGAGAGTGGTGAGGATCAAATAGAACCAGAGTCAACCTTGGTCAAGAAACCAAAAAAGGAAAAACAAAATGTGCTGACCACTCAAGCTACCTCTACATCCTCCCAAAAGGATGTAGTTGAAAAAGATGGATCAAAATAGACTCTAGGGGAAACCTCTTAACATGGTGGCTCTATTGAAAAGAGCACTCTCCCTAGTGCACCATGTAAAGAGTCTGCACTAACACTTAAACATATTCAAGTGTATGAACGAAGGAATAATGATGGCACACACACTGAGAGCACATCTCTTGAATCTCCCTCATCTATTCAGGGGGAGTTTCCAACACTCAGTTCTGAAATCTCAAATCTCATTTCTAAAATTTCTTCTTCATACAATGAGACACTTGAATCTGATTCTCAAGTGTTGCTAAAATCAAGTGACATGGTTCAAGAGACTATGCTCACCTTCCAGGAACCACATTTAGTTGGTGAGAGGCTACACTCAGGGTAGACCATAAAGACATAAACACATGGGTTTCATTAGTTTTTACTGAAGACCCTGTGGTAGTCACTCAAGCACCTTCATGTGCTAAACAATCTTCACAGAGTGATAGGTTTGAGGGTAGTACTTCTGAGGGGGAGCTATTTAAATCCATCTCCAATTAAATTAGAGGTTCCTCATGTAGGGACAACTCCCCTCAAATATCCTAGCCGAAATTGCCTTAACAATTGAAGTTAGGAGTCCAATTTCCAATGAGCTTGTTGTAAGGGAGGCAAGTCAAGCACATTCAAGTTCCAGCTCTCTGATTGAAGAGCAAAGGTTTGAGGCCATGGTACATGACAGTAACCTGGTCAAATCCCCTCCAATTCAAATGGACGTTCCCATAAGTGGTGAACAACACACTGTCATAATCACATTCCAACTGTGAGTCAAACTGTGGCATCTGTCACAGGTAATGTTACTGAACCCCAACCATCCACCTCAAACCCAACAGACATTCCTTCTACATCAAACCCTTCTCAACCACCCTCACACCTAATTTCCCAATGGCTACATGATGCTCAGGCTCAACCACTAATAATGAATGATCTTCTAGTGGACCAACTCTCTAGACTTGCCAACATCAGACAACATCTTTTTACAACGGACATGTCCAATCAGGATTATCAAGCAATCTTGTTGTCTTATAAAACAAATGTTGAAGAGCAGCAGCAAAAGATTGTAAATGAAGCTGAGCACGATTGTAATGTAGATGCTTGGTTAAGCAAGGAATTAAGCTTGAGCATAGATAAAGTCTTGGAAAGATTTAGAGAAGAATATATCATAATTATTTGAAGCAATGCCAAGACACTCAGTGTTGGGAACCACGGACTTAGGGTGTTACTACGTTTTACGATAAAGATTACAAAAAGAGGATTACCTTGTTAATGGTTGATTCCACGCTCTTCTATTGTATTCCCAAATTCCCTTGAGCGAAGTGTGGCCTCCGTCTTCTCAAGTTATCCTCTCTTCTTGCTCCTTGGTGGCTACAATATGTTTTCACACAATTCCAAGCAAGAAGAGAATAAGAATATATATAGGCTACAATAGGGACCATGGATAATTAGGTTGGGCCTTCTAATTACATCTTGAGCCTAGCCCAATGTAATTAAATATTAATTCAATCCACTAAAGAATTATCATTTGCACTACCTTTCCTAATACCGTAATTTAATTAATTCGGTTCCAATATTATTTGCTTATTAAATTCCCCATGTTTAAAATATCATATGTCCATTAATTAAATAAATTACTGATAATTTATTTAATTAATATCTTTTATCCTTAATCATCCACTCAACCTTTATTTAATTATGCCAGAATAAATTCCACCTGCAGGGTTTCACATAATTAAATCTTTTTGAGCTTTCAAGGGGATATCATTAACCCGAATATTATCAGGACATGGATTCCTTCAATAAATAATATCCACCATGTATATAATTCCATCACCCAAAATATAATGATATAATTCAAAAGAATTATTTCATATATAAATCAAAGTATGTAAATAATTTACACGTGTCAATTACTATTTCCGGATTAAGAACCTAAGCATTAATAATAACATAGAATCTTAGTTCTCCTTCTTAATCAGTATTAAGGGAACAATTCTAAATTTGATCATGTTCAATATACACAAAGTATACTAGTATTATTTATTAGTCAATATAAACTAATCTAAATAATACTACAACCATACCAGTGGATTGTCCAACACCACCTGTGCTGTGAACCTTATTATATTATATAACCGTATTTAACAATCTAATATTCTGTATCCCATTTGATACTAGATTATTCACAATATATAATATTAGACAACATGTAAACATTCAAATGATTCTCAAATAAACTGGCCAGAAATAAATGTACATACTTCAAATAAAAAATTTCAGTATACACTAACAATCTCCCACTTATACTCAAAATATTCTATATGTACATCAGTGTTTATTTAATCAACTATTACATAAAAATCTATGTGTCCATCCATCTGACTCCTATCGCTTCCACATGCTTGTCAATAACCTTGGTTGGCAAGCTCTTTGTGAAAGGATCTGCTCGGTTGTCTTCTGATGATATGTGAGCCACAACTATATCCCCTTGCTTTACGATTCCTCGTATGAGATGATACTTACGTTCAATATGTTTAGCTGCTTTATGGTGTCGCGGTTCCTTTGAATTTGCCACAGCACCAGTGTTATCACAATACACCGTCAAGCTCCTAGGCAAATTAGGTATCACATCTAAGTCCAAAAGGAATTTCCTGAACCATACAGCCTCCTTGGCAGCCTCAGAGGCCGCCACGTACTCGGCCTCCATGGTGGAGTCTGCAATGCATTTCTGCTTTACACTCCTCCATATAACGGCTCCACCTCCCAAAGTAAAAACATATCCCGAGGTTGATTTCCTCTTATCCCTATCTGATTGGAAATCTGAATCAGTATATCCCAAAGGAAATAGATCTGAGGCCTTGTAAATTAACATATACTCCTTAGTCCTTCTCAGGTACTTAAGTATAATTTTTACTGCACTCCAATGTTCCTGACCTGGGTTCGACTGATATCTACTAACCATGCCTACAGCAAAGCAGATGTCAGGCCTCGTACATAACATAGCATACATTAAGCTTCCACATGCTGAAGCATAAGGAACTGCTTTCATGCTCTCTATATCCTTAGGTGTCGAAGGACACTGCTTCTTAGATAGAGCAACTCCATGCTTAAAAGGTAGAAAACCTTTCTTGGAGTTCTGCATGTTAAAACGAGCTAATACTTCATCAATGTAGGGCTCTTGAGATAAAGCCAACATCCTTTTCTTGCGATCCCTTATAACTTTGATCCCAAGGATGTATGCCGCTTCACCTAAGTCCTTCATGTCAAATTGTTTGAACAACCATGCCTTTACTGATGACAACATCTCAACATTGTTTCCAATGAGTAAAATATCATCTACATATAGTACAAGAAAAACCACTGCATTACCTTCACTTCTCTTATACATGCACGATTCGCTTGGACTTTGATCAAATCCATATGACTGGACTGCCTGATCAAAACGAATATTCCAGTCTCTAGAAGCTTGTTTAAGTCCATAAATAGACCTCTTAAGCTTACATACCAGATGCTCTTGGCCTTCCTTAATGAATCCTTTTGGTTGCTGCATATAGATGGTTTCTTCAAGACTTCCATTAAGAAAAGCTGTCTTGACATCCATTTTCTAAATCTCATAATCGAGATGAGCCGCTATAGATAAAAAAATACGGATTAACTTAAGCATGACTACCGGTGAAAAGGTTTCCTCATAATCGATACCTTCTTTCTAAGTATACCCTTTCGCAACAAGTCTTGTTTTCCAGGCTTTCACCTTTTTATCTAATCCCCTCTTTTTCTTGTAGATCCACTTACATCCAATAGGTTTTATACCTTTGGGTGGTTCCATGAGCTCCCAGACCTGATGTAACACCCCCAGATCCGGGGTCGGGGATCCGGGTCGTCACGAGTTCCATTTCCCTTAATAACACCCAATCTTAATAATTACTCAACTACTCTGTACTGTGACCCCACAATAAACACACACACCACACGTTATAGTCTCAGAGATGAACATCCAAAAATAACCACAAGTCATTTTATTCCACAATTATCTGCCAATACACCTTAAAAGGTTTTCTAAATAAATTTAGATTTCTTTGCCATTATTACAATTCATAAATATAAATAAATCTGGTCCATCAAAAGTTGAAAGCCTAGCCTATTGGTAGTTCCTACCTCAGCTACGGCGGCATCAATGCTTCTAGAAAACTGCGGAACGTCTCCTAATCGCTTGTGAATCGGGAGCTTGGTTCTGTTCATCTTTTCTATCTGTTGTTGTGTGATGAAAGAAGAAAGCAAGGGTGAGCAGCAAGCCCACCAAAATAATATGTATAATGATTAATAGTATATGAGCCTACTCATAATACTCATGAAAGTCTTGGTCAAAAGAAATGAACCAAGTTTGATATCTTAATGCGATGAAGTCGCAAAATATTCAGTATATATACATATATACTTTTCAAAATATTGGAAGTCCTCTTCCATGCATAATATACACAAAGTCCCAGTGTATAACTGTATAAAAAAAATATTGTTGCAAGGTGATCTCATATATCTAACCTTGTCTCAACGTTTTTCTGAAAATCTTTGTCATTCATAAGACAATTATTAATTAGATATAAGTTTAAAAGATGAAGTTACAAGATACCCCAAAATACTTATATCTTTCCCAAATACTACTTGAACTACCCCCGTTCAAGTTATAATCAGTTTCAAAGGTTCATCACATAGATGAGACTACAAGACAAGATTTGAATAGATTCAATCTTTGAATATCATTATAAATAATGAAGTTACGAGATACTTCATTAAGACCTGATATATAAATATATTCATATATATCTCCCATACATTTCCTGAAAACCTCTGTCATGTAAAGTATGAACAGAGTTGCAATATCCAATGAATTTGGAAGGAAAAGAATTTTGGCATAAACCAGATATCTTGCTGATCAGGCAAAGATACCAATAAGTAACCTTTTCTACTAGTAGATGGATGAATCCCCCACCGGTCATCACCCTGGCCACATAAGGACCTTGTGCTGGACCGCCACCCGGCCTCTTACGCGTTGATGGACTGCCACCCAGCCACTTACACTTTGATAGACCGTACCCCGGCCTGTCGCTTATGCCGACTCAATTAGATGGGCTTACTTCCCGAACATTGGGCAAGTAATCAATTAATTTATCAAAACAGCAACCTTGTTGCGAATATAAAATACACCATAGAGCCGGATCCCTCAGGTTTTGAGCGAGTATTTAAATCCCCTTAAAAGGAAGATCTTAAATATAAAAATGAGTTTTGGGATCCGCTCTAACTTTTAAAAATCATTTTGAAGACTCGAAAACACTTTAAAGAGTGTTTGGAGTAAAACTGATTTAATGAAATAAATCAGTCCCGATATATTAGAAAATATCTGAATATTATTATTTAAATAATATTCTCATAAAGAATTATCTTTATAAAAATAATTGAAGTAGAAGTATTAAAACTTATACTTGAAATAAACATTAAATAACCAAAGATATACTTATATGAAAGTATTATCTTTATTTGAATAATCGAAAATAAGTTTGATTATTAACACTTTATTCTCTAATGAAATAAAGAATATATTTCAGTAATAAGCGGAGTCATAATACCTCGAATGAATATTATAAATAATATTCATTAAATAAAATAAAGGAGTCATACATCCTCAAATGAATATCCAAGTAATATTCAATAATAATATAAACTGAGTCATAAGCCCTCGAATGAATATTCAAATAATATTCAAATAATAAAATAAACTGAGTCATAAGCCCTCGAATGAATATTCAAATAATATTCAAATAATAAAATAAACTGAGTCATAAGCCCTCGAATGAATAGTCAAATAATATTCAAATAATAAAATAAAGGTATCGAATAAACCTTATTCGATCCATAGTTTTAAAAACTATATCCATATATATATATAAATAAATATATATATATATAATATACTCGGGAACATCGACTCCCGGTTTAGAAATATGTTCACCTTTTATCCCCTATACTAAGGGTATACGCAACTACTTGCTTATTTCTAGCATAGGTATTATGCAACTATAAGCATTGAAATCAACAGATAGATAACCAGATTACGAAACAGACATGCATATATACCATATTAGCATGCTCCAATATATCGCAAAATTTGCTAATAACAATCATGCAATATCACAAGATAATGCATATACAGATATTTACATCACAACAACAGTATAACGGGTAGAAAACTTGCCTGAGCGACTTGGGGTGATAAAAGGCTCGGAACGAGTCTGGTAACCTATAAACAACAAGTAAGTTGGAATTAAACCAAAATCACTTGTAAATCTATACTTTAACTAACTTAGATTCTAACGCTTGTTTTGCGCTCACTGATTCGCTTAAGTCACTCGGGTACCCTCGGCTCCACCATTTTTAATAATTTAACCTTTACGAGTTTTAAAGCGATTCCTTCGCGAGTGTCTTACCAACTGCCTAACACACTTACCATAAATGTTTCATACATTAATTAACCCTTTTTGGTCCTTAACCTATGTTTCAAAGTAAGGCGAGGGGAAAAGTTTCGTTCGCGAAATGCCGTTAGTTGAAACGGTCGTTTCTCCTAAACCGTGCATCGGAATTGAATGAACTACATATCAAAACGAAGCTCGTAACATGAGCTATCTAAACATGGCAGTGGTCATAATCTAGCAGGAGGTTCTCGGGTCCTAATGTTATGCACAAAAACAGTCTAAAGAAAATCGGACGTTACGACGGCTATGTTTACGCGATTACCAATGTTTAAACTACTCCAATTAACCACCAACCAACTCATAACCATCAATACAACAAAACTTCACCTAAACCATACCACATCAGTCCATAATCTCCAAGGTTTTCAACTCAAACAACCACAATCAAGACCTATGAACTATAATCAAGCTTCAATTACCAAAACACTTCCAAATCAAACCAAACTACTAATAATCACAATCCATGCTTCTCATTTCACAACACCAACCATTAAACTTACTAAAAAATAAAGTAAAGGCTAGGGTTTGAAGTTTATACCTTCCTTGGGAGGTGTTAAGTTGCTAGGAAGCCTTAGGGAGCCTCCTACAAGCTTGATCTTTCCAAAGAAATCAAGAACACAAAGTTAGGCTTTGAAGTTTCTAAAAGTCCGATTTAAAGAACTGTAAAAATAAGGGTCTTACCATGATTATTTGGACGAGACTTGTGAACAAGAGTTGTAGGCCATCTCAATACCTTTCCAATGAGCTATAGAACACAATATTTGAGTGATAAATGAAGGAGATACAGCAGTTTTAGTGTTCTGGTTCTGTTTTGGCCGAGAGCATGAAGAACAATGCCTTGGTTTCTTTTTGATTTTGATGAAAAATGATTTGCTTGGCTTGGTTGGTTTGATTTTTGTGTTTGTTTTAGTAAATTACCTAGTTGCCCTTGATTTTGTGTGGTTAAAAAGCCACCACATCTCCTTCCTTCCCATGTCATGCTTGTGTCATCCTCATGATGTCATCCTCCCCTCCTTGTCCTCTTTCTATTGGTTGGATGACATCATCCCCACTAATCCCCTTGATTAACTTCCTAATCGTTTGCCTAATGACCGCTGATCTGTTATACGGTTCGCTTAACTTTCGTTTTCGTTTATCGTTTGAGGGATCATACCCGGGATCTTATTACTTAGGTTCCCTTAACCTTTCTCAATATATTATATTCCTTTTATGATCCTCTCCTATAATCCTTTAATTTAAATCCTTTTTATCCTGTTACCTTTTTCTCAAATCTTTCCGTATCTAGTGTATTTCCGGGAAAAATCAAAGTGTTCGGATTTGGATTCTGACGATCTTTACATACACTTATATCCCATATAAAGTACTAATAAAATCTCAGAATATCCATATCAGAACCCCTACATAGTGTGGCATGAAAAGTTTTCTCATTCAGCAAAAACACTATTCATAAGGGTTTCAAAAATTTCCCAAAAATTGGGGTTATTACAGTCTCCCCTCCTTAAAAGGATTCCGTCCCGGAATCAGATAGAAAGTGAATAGGGATACTCTCTTAGCATTGCACTTTCTAACTCTCGAGTAAATTTTCCCACATTGTGGTTCTACCACCAAACTCTGCCTAGTTTGATAATCCTTCCCCTAAGCACTTGTTCCTTTTCACTCTATAACCCTTCCCGGTTGCTCCATATAGGTTACGTCGGGTTGCATGTCTATGCGCTCCTATGCCCCTATTTATCTGGCATCCGAATTACCCTTTCTTAACATTGATACGTGAAACGCGTTATGACTCGCTACATGTTCTGGGGTAAGGCTAGCTCATATGCTAACTTCCCAATACTCCTTAATATATCCAAGGGTCCAACAATTGGTGGACTTAGCTTTCCTTTCTTTCCGAATCTCATTAATTCTTTTCAAGGGAATACTTTTAACAAGCCTCCTTCCTATTCTTTGTCCTTTCGGGTCAAATCGACATACTTCTTATGTCCTTCCTGGCTACTACCAGTCGTCCTCTGATTAGATCTATTATATCCTTGGTCCTTTGGACTACTGCGGGTCCGAGCATCTTGCGCTCTACAACTTCATCTTAACGTAAGGGAGATCGACATTGTCTTCCCTCAAGGATCTCATAAGGCGATACCTCAATACTGACATATGATCTATTATCGTAAGATAACTTAATCCGCGTTAAGTGATCATTCCAATTTCTTTCAAGTCTATTGCACAGACTCTTATTATAGCTTTTAGCATTAGAGCTTTTGCTTCTCAATACCCATTCTTTTCCAGTTCGTAATCGCTACTACCTTCCGTTCCTAATATTATACTGGTTATACTTTTGCTCGTTAGCGTTCTATAACCTTTTATAACCATGTCAACCTTAGTATTACGAATGTGTTCCCATTCTGAATACCACCATAACTTTACTACTCCTTTTTCAGCTGTTTCTATTTTCGAAAGCTTAATCCTTCATATAGAAGTAAAAGAATTTATTGAGAGATCACTATGATCATGAACACTTGTTATCTCGCATAGTTAGTACAGAAGGTGGCCAGCCTTTAGTACTTGACAAGCAATTAAACAATAGTTGGTATCCTACTAGGCTTCTATCACACAGATAGACAGTCATTCGGCAATACCTCCCCTTCTGGAAGGGTTGTTCTTCTCAACTTACATGAAATGAAAAGAAGAGAAAAGAACGAACTGAAGAGAATTGTATATATAAAAAAAAATATACTGCCACAAAATATCTGGCTTGGAACCTACCTCTGAACTATAGAGGTTTGTCATAGGAGAACAAAACATATACGTATTTATATCAGCATCAAGTATTATAGCATCGTATTTCCCATGCCTAAATATTTCTATTCCGTCCATCATTCTATGGACCCATGCTCTTCCTCGAGCTTATACACAATCACCTTTGAAACTCCCTCGATTTCGAAAATCGAACCTGGGATCTCATTTTAGACATCACCGTTACTAGAGTTCTATGCTTGCACCGCAACCTTCCTCATATAGTAATACGACTCTCTTTTCATAAGAGGGAATAAATATCCAATAGGTAGATACTCTACTTAATTAGTCTATCAATGATAACTTATACACTACCACGACCCGTTTAGTGGTACTCAATCTCAACATCCATTCCAATACAACTCTCACGGTTGTAATCAGCTCATTACTCGCAGAATCATTGCTGTATTACTATGGCCCACCGTTGACCTACTGTAGTCATTCATTTTCCATGAAGTCTTAATAGCTAACCATACGGAGTCCATACATGTCGTATCAAATCCTTCTAAGGAGGTAACATAATCACCATTCATGATTCATGGAGTACACTCCTGATCCTGACATACATACATGACATGAAGTATATAAAATTGCAGAAGAGTTTCAATCAAAGCACCGATAGCAGGTTAATACCATTCTTAATCATATGCCTTCAATAGAAGACTTAACTCAAAGGTTTGTTTGGTCCTTTTTGAAACATGGTCCTGGCTTATCTCAAGATAGGACCTTCTAAGATAGATAGCCCGTTCATGGCGATTACACAAATTAAACCTTTACCAACTACTATTACGGTTGGGTATTGCACAGTCATCAGAAGGAATGTCAATCTTCCAAACCATAATTCAACCTTCACATTTTTAACCATCATCACTGTATTCTTTTGGCACACGCGCCTATAATTATCCACTTACCTTTAAAGTGTCGGCCACCTCTTTGGCCTTTCCTGATAGTACAATTTCCTTATAGTCAATGTCATTTTAACCACCTCCAAATAATTTTCTACCTCATTTCAATCACAGCTTATGTGAAGATGTTTTCCTTAAAATCTGATGAGTAAAAAAAAATCACCATTTTTCCATAAGTTATTGCCTCAGTCTTTAGAGGTTAATCACTGTCATGACTGACTCTCAATTATACTTAGAGCATCTTCTATCTTAAGTCCTAATTGCCCTGAACAATTTCGACCATTACTGGTTCGATCCATACCTTCTCGTGGTTTAACACGTGCCTCACTTGGCATCAATATAATTACGTCATATTTCCTTTATCAACATTTCTATTCTTGAAAATTTTGAATATTACCTTTCTCCTTGTAAAACCTCTAGGGTTATCCTTGAATCGTTCCTCCTGTATTCCTTAGATACAGGGCATATCAAAATACCATTTACTACTACTAGAACCATTGTCTATATACTTCTGAAAAAATTCTCCACTGATTCTTAAAGGTTGTTATTACCTTAATCCTTTCCAATTCACCCTGTCAAAACTCATACTGTCCCTATTAAGGGTGAAATGCCAACCTTTATGCATTCCCCTAGGATTCATTTTAAGTTACCGATGTTCTATTCTTAATTCCACCTTTAAAAGGTACATGCATCCTTCCATGGATAAATCAAGTCATATATCCTTGATAGATTATCTTATTCATCATTCCCACCTCGATAGTCTATACCTAACTTCATAATAGCATCCTTATTCAAATTGAGGTCAATCCATATGGCCTCCAAAAGATAACAATGGTCATCCGCTTTTCTTTCCTGATTTGGTAATGATAACATGGATGTTCTGGAAGATATTGGTCATGTTCAACGTGAACCTCTTCTTAATAATTCCTTATTTACTTTTGTTGTTTATCTCAACAGTCATCTCAATGTTGGGATATCTCTCATACCTGGCGTCTCCCTTTCTGGATATCGAGCCACCGGTCTTACATTTTACATTACTGAAGGTCACTTCCTTCATCCAATTTTTCCTGATTTCTTACTTTCTTGTCTCCTCAGTCTATCCGTGTCTCATTATTTATCCTTCGAACTATCTCAAGGTTTCCTCGAATCCTCCCAACTTAAAGGGGATAAAATATACATAACTCTTATGCCTTCAACCATCAATTTTAACTCATAGTGAATCACCCTCATCCTGACGATTACATACTCTTCTATTTCTATTTCTACGAGTCTTTAGGGTTTCCTCATACCCAACTCCCTTATCATTCCTCAAACTCTCTTGCCTTTATATTCCTTTCTCTTATCGTTATTTCATGAACCAACATAACATAAGCATTGATTTCAAACATCCCGTCATTCTGGATTCATGTCTTCAGAACGAATCTTGATAACTTTTACAACTTAGATTCATAATTCATCATACTCGTCTGCCTTTGTTCTGGCTCTAAAGCTTTTACACTATTCCATAACCTTGGGAATTACTTTCCCAAAAATAATTGGCTGAACTTTAATCAGTTTATTATAATCTCTTGCTCCGTGCCTTCCTTGGCCTTTCACCAGCGGGTGGTCTCTCTCTTGGGAGGGTAAGTGACAAAAACAGTCTTTTGTGATTCCTCAATCATTTAGAATCTCAAATGATTCCTATATTTCCTTTAGCCAGGCTCTTGCCTCGACTAGGTCAACCTGTTCCTTGGAACTCTGAGAGCTTAACGATTTAAAGGTCATGAAAGAATTTCCTGCCGCATTGTCCCCTCAGGGTGGTGGTTGGGGATAATAGTCTAAGTTCTGTCTAGACAGGTCCATAAATTGCCATATAGGAGTACCGTCTCGGGTCTCCTTTCCTTACTCGACTTTCTGTTTCCTTAGTATGAAATGTTTCAACCTTCTCCCATAATCGGGGTTATCTTATACATTAAAAACCTTATTTTCCACTCTATTATGTTATGGGTTCTTTCTTTCTTGATGGAAACCTCCCTGACTATCACACTCTGGGTTTGCCCTAAATCCTATTCCTCAAACTATGGCTCTCATCTAAGTTCTCATCCTTAAGCTCTTGAACTTTCGGAACCCAAATTCTATAGGAATACCTCATTATTCCCTTATCATCTTTCTCAGTATTAATCTCATATCTATTTGTTGGCTCTCTGCCTTCATTCATCACTTTTTCTGGCACAATATATTCCTTTCCAATAATTCGGGCTGTATTGCAATCTCAAACAACTTTTCGGTACCGGCTCCGGTTACCTTCATATCTATTTCCATTTTTTTTTTTTTCAAAATCTCTTATCAACCCTCCCAAAGTCATTATCATCTTGAGTCTCTCCTTTTTACTAAGGGCATCAGCCACCACATTGGCTTTCCCCGAATGATAAAGAATCTCCCAATCATAATTCTTGATTAGCTCTAACCGCCTCCTCTGGCGTATGTTGAGCTCTTTCTACGTAAGAATGTACTAGAGCACTTATGGCTTAGGTAATTCTCGCACTTCTCTCCATACAAGTAGTGCCTCCAATCTTTAGGGTAAAACTATTGCCACGAGCCTAAGCTCATGGGCGGGGATATCGAATTTCATATTACCTTAATTGTCTTGACGCAGACGCGATTATCTTGCTGTGCTAAGAAGCACCCTAATTCCTTATGCGAAGCGTCACTTACAAATCATAAAATCTCCTTTTTCCATCCGGCAACGCCAACATAGGGGCCGTCACCAACCTTTGCTTCAGTTCTTGAAAGCTGTTCTCGCATTTCTCTGTCCATTCGAACTTCTCAGTCTTACGAGTAAGCCGCGTTAAAGGGGCTACTATCTTTACAAACTTGAACGAACCTCCGGTAGTGACCGACCAATCCTACCTCTGGTAGTTTCCCTAACCATGGTTATCGATTCCTCCATGGTCCTTTATTCATTCTTGTCAGGATCCTCCTTGGGATCCTCCTCAACAACTATCCCTTCTAGGACAACCTCCTCAACCGCTACATCCTCAATATCAACATCATCCAGTCCTGCGTTAGGACGCTCTATCGGATCCATAATCTGATCTCCAATGAGTAATAAAACATCATCGCGTTGATGTTCCTCAACTTCAGGGTTCGGAGTCCCGCTACCATATACGATAACGAACTACGCTCCTATCACAATATTTATAAGGGTTCCCATAAGGGTTTTAACTATCAGTACTATGTTAGGTAGCCCGACTATGAACTTGGCAAGAGTTCTTATTATCTTAGTGAACTTATTATCTTAACGTCCCATCATCTCTGAGGTTTATAACGCTTAGCTCTGATACCATTTCTGTAACACCCCCAGATCCGGGGTCGGGGATCCGGGTCGTCACGAGTTCCATTTTCCTTAATAACACCCAATCTTAATAATTACTCAACTACTCTGTACTGTGACCCCACAATAAACACACACACCACACGTTATAGTCTCAGAGATGAACATCCAAAAATAACCACAAGTCATTTTATTCCACAATTATCTGCCAATACACCTTAAAAGGTTTTCTAAATAAATTTAGATTTCTTTGCCATTATTACAATTCATAAATATAAATAAATCTGGTCCATCAAAAGTTGAAAGCCTAGCCTATTGGTAGTTCCTACCTCAGCTACGGCGGCATCAATGCTTCTAGAAAACTGCGGAACGTCTCCTAATCGCTTGTGAATCGGGAGCTTGGTTCTGTTCATCTTTTCTATCTGTTGTTGTGTGATGAAAGAAGAAAGCAAGGGTGAGCAGCAAGCCCACCAAAATAATATGTATAATGATTAATAGTATATGAGCCTACTCATAATACTCATGAAAGTCTTGGTCAAAAGAAATGAACCAAGTTTGATATCTTAATGCGATGAAGTCGCAAAATATTCAGTATATATACATATATACTTTTCAAAATATTGGAAGTCCTCTTCCATGCATAATATACACAAAGTCCCAGTGTATAACTGTATAAAAAAAATATTGTTGCAAGGTGATCTCATATATCTAACCTTGTCTCAACGTTTTTCTGAAAATCTTTGTCATTCATAAGACAATTATTAATTAGATATAAGTTTAAAAGATGAAGTTACAAGATACCCCAAAATACTTATATCTTTCCCAAATACTACTTGAACTACCCCCGTTCAAGTTATAATCAGTTTCAAAGGTTCATCACATAGATGAGACTACAAGACAAGATTTGAATAGATTCAATCTTTGAATATCATTATAAATAATGAAGTTACGAGATACTTCATTAAGACCTGATATATAAATATATTCATATATATCTCCCATACATTTCCTGAAAACCTCTGTCATGTAAAGTATGAACAGAGTTGCAATATCCAATGAATTTGGAAGGAAAAGAATTTTGGCATAAACCAGATATCTTGCTGATCAGGCAAAGATACCAATAAGTAACCTTTTCTACTAGTAGATGGATGAATCCCCCACCGGTCATCACCCTGGCCACATAAGGACCTTGTGCTGGACCGCCACCCGGCCTCTTACGCATTGATGGACTGCCACCCAGCCACTTACACTTTGATAGACCGTACCCCGGCCTGTCGCTTATGCCGACTCAATTAGATGGGCTTACTTCCCGAACATTGGGCAAGTAATCAATTCATTTATCAAAACAGCAACCTTGTTGCGAATATAAAATACACCATAGAGTCGGATCCCTCAGGTTTTGAGCGAGTATTTAAATCCCCTTAAAAGGAAGATCTTAAATATAAAAATGAGTTTTGGGATCCGCTCTAACTTTTAAAAATCATTTTGAAGACTCGAAAACACTTTAAAGAGTGTTTGGAGTAAAACTGATTTAATGAAATAAATCAGTCCCGATATATTAGAAAATATCTGAATATTATTATTTAAATAATATTCTCATAAAGAATTATCTTTATAAAAATAATTGAAGTAGAAGTATTAAAACTTATACTTGAAATAAACATTAAATAACCAAAGATATACTTATATGAAAGTATTATCTTTATTTGAATAATCGAAAATAAGTTTGATTATTAACACTTTATTCTCTAATGAAATAAAGAATATATTTCAGTAATAAGCGGAGTCATAATACCTCGAATGAATATTATAAATAATATTCATTAAATAAAATAAAGGAGTCATACATCCTCAAATGAATATCCAAGTAATATTCAATAATAATATAAACTGAGTCATAAGCCCTCGAATGAATATTCAAATAATATTCAAATAATAAAATAAACTGAGTCATAAGCCCTCGAATGAATATTCAAATAATATTCAAATAATAAAATAAACTGAGTCATAAGCCCTCGAATGAATATTCAAATAATATTCAAATAATAAAATAAAGGTATCGAATAAACCTTATTCGATCCATAGTTTTAAAAACTATATCCATATATATATAAATAAATATATATATATAATATACTCGGGAACATCGACTCCCGGTTTAGAAATATGTTCACCTTTTATCCCCTATACTAAGGGTATACACAACTACTTGCTTATTTCTAGCATAGGTATTATGCAACTATAAGCATTGAAATCAACAGATAGATAACCAGATTACGAAACAGACATGCATATATACCATATTAGCATGCTCAATATATCGCAAAATTTGCTAATAACAATCATGCAATATCACAAGATAATGCATATACATATATTTACATCACAACAACAGTATAACGGGTAGAAAACTTGCCTGAGCGACTTGGGGTGATAAAAGACTCGGAACGAGTCTGGTAACCTATAAACAACAAGTAAGTTGGAATTAAACCAAAATCACTTGTAAATCTATACTTTAACTAACTTAGATTCTAACGCTTGTTTTGCGCTCACTGATTCGCTTAAGTCACTCGGGTACCCTCGGCTCCACCATTTTTAATAATTTAACCTTTACGAGTTTTAAAGCGATTCCTTCGCGAGTGTCTTACCAACTGCCTAACACACTTACCATAAATGTTTCATACATTAATTAACCCTTTTTGGTCCTTAACCTATGTTTCAAAGTAAGGCGAGGGGAAAAGTTTCGTTCGCGAAACGCCGTTACTTGAAACGGTCGTTTCTCCTAAACCGTGCATCGGAATCGAACGAACTACATATCAAAATGAAGCTCGTAACATGAGCTATCTAAAAATGGCAGTGGTCATAATCTAGAAGGGGGTTCTCGGGTCCTAATGTTATGCATAAAAACAGTCTAAAGAAAATCGGACGTTACGACGACTATGTTTACGCGATTACCAATGTTTAAACTACTCCAATTAACCACCAACCAACTCATAACCATCAATACAACAAAACTTCACCTAAACCATACCACATCAGTTCATAATCTCCAAGGTTTTAACCTCAAACAACCACAATCAAGACCTATGAACTATAATCAAGCTTCAATTACCAAAACACTTCCAAATCAAACCAAACTACTAATAATCACAATCCATGCTTCTCATTTCACAACACCAACCATTAAACTTACTAACAAATAAAGTAAAGGCTAGGGTTTGAAGTTTATACCTTCCTTGGGAGGTGTTAAGTTGCTAGGAAGCCTTAGGGAGCCTCCTACAAGCTTGATCTTTCCAAAGAAATCAAGAACACAAAGTTAGGCTTTGAAGTTTCTAAAAGTCCGATTTAAAGAACTGTAAAAATGAGGGTCTTACCATGATTATTTGGACGAGACTTGTGAACAAGAGTTGTAGGCCATCTCAATACCTTTCCAATGAGCTATAGAACACAATATTTGAGTGATAAATGAAGGAGATACAGCAGTTTTAGTGTTCTGGTTCTGTTTTGGCCGAGAGTATGAAGAACAATGCCTTGGTTTCTTTTTGATTTTGATGAAAAATGATTTGCTTGGCTTGGTTGGTTTGATTTTTGTGTTTGTTTTAGTAAATTACCTAGTTGCCCTTGATTTTGTGTGGTTAAAAAGCCACCACATCTCCTTCCTTCCCATGTCATGCTTGTGTCATCCTCATGATGTCATCCTCCCCTCCTTGTCCTCTTTCTATTGGTTGGATGACATCATCCCCACTAATCCCCTTGATTAACTTCCTAATCGTTTGCCTAATGACCGCTGATCTGTTATACGGTTCGCTTAACTTTCGTTTTCGTTTATCGTTTGAGGGATCATACCCGGGATCTTATTACTTAGGTTCCCTTAACCTTTCTCAATATATTATATTCCTTTTATGATCCTCTCCTATAATCCTTTAATTTAAATCCTTTTTATCCTGTTACCTTTTTCTCAAATCTTTCCGTATCTAGTGTATTTCCGGGAAAAATCAAAGTGTTCGGATTTGGATTCTGACGATCTTTACATACACTTATATCCCATATAAAGTACTAATAAAATCTCAGAATATCCATATCAGAACCCCTACATAGTGTGGCATGAAAAGTTTTCTCATTCAGCAAAAACATTATTCATAAGGGTTTCAAAAATTTCCCAAAAATTGGGGTTATTACACCTGATTAGAATACATTGATTCTATCTCAGATTCCATCGCCTTTTGCCAAAGATCTGCATCTTTGTCTTGTGCTGCCTCTTCGTATGTACGGGGATCATCATCATGTTCACCAGAGACCAAGTCTGAAGACTCACCCAAAAACATGAATCTATCAGGCTGTTGAACAACCCTCCCACTACGACGAGGCACTGGTGCGGTATTAGTGACAGGTTGTACATTATGTTGTGGTTGTTCTACTTGTACTACAGCTTCATGGGTATTATTTGTCCCTCCCACTAGTTCCTCTAAAACGACACTACTCATGGGTTTGTGATTCATTATATATTCCTCCTCTAAGAATCTTGCATTGCTGCTAACAATGACATCCCGATTCTTCGGACTATAAAATAAATATCCTTTCATTCCCATGCGGTAGCCTACAAACAACCTTACTTCTATACGAGATTCTAACTTAGTCGCATTCTTGTTCAGCACATGTGCTGGACAACCCCATATTCGAATATGTCTTAGACTCGGTTTATCCCCGGTCCACAATTCTAAGGGGGTTTTAGGAACCGACTTAGAAGGTACTAAGTTCAGAAGATAAGCTGTTGTCTCTAAGGCATGTCCCCAAAATGACTTGGGTAAATCCGAATAACTCATCATCGATCTAACACTCTCTAAAAGAGTCCGGTTCCTTCTCTCTGCTACACCGTTCTGCTGGGGTGTGCCTGGTACAGTTAACTGGGATTCTATCCCATTTTCTGATAAATATTCCCTAAATTCTCCAAGCAAGTATTCGCCACCACGATCTGATCGTAGTGACTTGATACTTTTATTAAGTCACTTCTCCGTTTTAGCTTTGTACTCTTTGAACTTATCAAAGCACTCAGACTTACGGTGCAACAAATAAACGTACCCATATCTAGAATAATCATCAATAAAAGTGACGAAATATTCATAACCACCTCTTGCTTGGATATTCATGGGTCCACATAAATCAGAGTGAACCAATTCTAACAGTTGTTTGGCTCTATTCCCTTTTGCCTTGAAAGGCCTATTAGTCATTTTACCTTCCAAGCAGGATTCACAAACTGGAAATGGCTCCACTGCCAATAAGCTTAAAGGCCCGTCTACTACCAGTCTTTGAATCCTCCTCAAGTTAATATGACCTAATCTCAAGTGCCAAAGATATGTTTGGTTCAAACTAGAAGGTTCCTTTCTTTTAGTAGAGTTAGAAGATGTGTTGTTCAATTCCCTAAATTGCAGTTGCAGTGCAGGTTGACTAGGATTAATTATATACAAATTGTCTTGCAATGTACCAGAACATATAATTTGTTTATTCATCATAATAGAAATATTACGATCCAAACAAACATTATAACCATCCAAAGCAAGTTTAGAAACCGAAATTAAATTCCTTCTAAAAGAAGGTACATAAAGACAATTGTTCAAAACCAAAATCCTATCAGAACCAAAAGATAAATGAATAACTCCTACTGCAACTACTGCTACTTTCGTAGCATCTCCCATGAACACGTATATCTCACCATCTCTAAGCATTCTGGATAGTTGGAACCCCTGCATAGAATTACAAACATGATCAGTGGCTCCTGTATCTACACACCAAGTGCTCGTAGATATAGCCGCTATAAATGTTTCTGTAACTAGAGAAAGAGACATACCAGTATTGTTTGTCTTCTTAGGAAGAGGACAATCCTGTTTCCAGTGACCTGACTATTTGCATCTGAAGCACTTTCCCTTAGGCTTTTTCACACCACCCTGAACTCACACTGCCTTCACAGCTTTCTGTGTCTGAGCCTTTTTCTTCTTCTTAATACCTTTCGGCTTAGAGGAAGAACCTTTCTCAGCCACATTCACTTGAACACTCTGCCGAAATAATCCTTCAGCTGCCTGAAGTTCTGTCAGCAGTTCCGCGAGACTATACTGCCTCTTGTTTATGTTGTAATTCAATCGGAACTGCTCAAAACTCTTGGACAAGCTCATAAGGATAATGTCAATCTGGGTTTCCCCGTCAAGTTCAGCACCAAGGATCTCTATCTCATTCAGATGCGACATCATCTTGAGAACATGATCCCTTACAGGTGTGCCTTCAGCCATCTGAGTGTTCATTAAAGCCTTCATGGCTACTTGCCTAGCAGCCCTATTCTGATCTCCAAAAAGTTCCTTGAGATTAAAGAGCATATCTGAAGCAGTGGCCATAGACTGATGCTGATGCTGCAAAACACCCGACATTGCTGCCAGAATATAATATCGCGACATCTCATCAGCCTTAATCCACCGTTTATAATACTCTTTCACATCTTCAGGAGCATCAGCAGCAGGCTGTTCAGGCTTGGGTTCATAAGTGCAAAACTTGTACTCCTCAGCAGTCAACACAATGTCCAAATTTCGTTTCCATTCAATATAGTTAGGTCCGGTAAGTATGTTATCCTTAAGTATGGTGAATAGTGGATTAAAGCCCATTTTATCCTGAGAATCATGCATAAAAACATCACATAAATAAGGGTGCATTAATTATTAAGATCTAAATTATTAAAATTTAATGCACTAACATCTAAACACCATAAACTTCTGGTACGCCACGATGTGTGACATGTATACCACCTAATTTTGTTTAAATGTTACTTCGGTCCTATTACTAAACAATATGCCACATTGGGGTGGACTATATTATTTTTCATAGCTAAGTGTATACCATCATCAAATCTTAAATTATTCGAAATCTATGGAACTTGGTACGCCACGATGGGTGGCGTGTATACCTTCCAATATTCGTAATTTTGCCTTGAATAGAATACTTCAATTCAATATTCATCAATGGTTTGATTTCCAGGTAGTGGAGGAGTCACATCGGTCTCGCTTAAAATCCACAACCTTACAAGTTCGATGAACCCGTTTTTGACAAAATCGCCCCAAATCAGAAATAAAGAAAATCCGTATTTATTCCTTTCAAAATTTATTAATTTAAGAAGTTTGTTCTAGTAATTTCTGTAACATTCTAGACACCACAAATTACATGCCACGATGGGTGAGGTATATATAATTTATATTCGTCTTTATGTTAAATTATCTACAACCAATAATGGAGACCATGGGATTTAATTTCATATTAATTTCCTCTCCCACTTAGAATTTTTTTTATTAAAATTGAGGAATTTTAAAATTAAATGGGGCCCTATGTTGTTATAATTATGTCTAATCATGCATTCAAAATACACACATAATTTTAGCAACATATAACATTTAATTAAAGCAATAAATAAATTTTATGTCCATGTCGTCCTAATTAAGTTAAACATGCAATTTTAAAAGAATTACACACATAATTAACGACACACATAATCAATAAATTAAAGCAATAATTAAAATTTAATGGAAAAAATTAAAATAAATTTTCCACTATTATGGCCCTTGAAAAAAAATCCAGCTCTCAAAAAAAATCTGCCCCAAGCGCGCCCCGACGCCCCCAGCAGCCCCAGCAGCCCCAGCAGTCCCAGCAGCCCCAGCAGTCCCAGCAGTCCCAGCAGCCCCAGCAGTCCCAGCAGTCCCAGCTGCCGCAGCAGCCCCAGCAGCCCCAGCAGTCCCAGCTGCCGCAGCGGCCGCAGCGCGCGCGCCTGTTGCTTTTCTGTGAGTTTTGTTTTGATTTTGTTCGATCCAAACATCAACAGAAGCCCCTTGTAATCGCACAGCGGAACAAAAAACTACCGGAATTGATTTCCGATCGCACATAACTATTACAAAACACCCGGAACAATTACAAAAAAAATAGATCTAATACAAAACTAATTTTGTAAAATCTATTCTAACACGATCAACCCTCGTGTAAATTACAACCACGATTAAATCACGTGGAAACCAAAACAAAAATTAACCACGATTAAACCACGTGGGATCCAAACACATAATTAAAATATACATGGCCATAATAGTGGATTAACAACCTGCATCAAAACAAATACAAGCAAAATACTATATACACGCATATATAATTACGACATGGACATTATATCATAAAACGTGGAACCCATTACCAGGCTCTTGATACCAATTGTTGGGAACCACGGACTTAGGGTGTTACTACGTTTTACGATAAAGATTACGAAAAGAGGATTACCTTATTAATGGTTGATTCCACGCTCTTCTATTGTATTCCCAAATTCCCTTGAGCGAAGTGTGGCCTCCGTCTTCTCAAGTTATCCTCTCTTCTTGCTCCTTGGTGGCTACAATATGTTTTCACACAATTCCAAGCAAGAAGAGAATAAGAATATATATAAGCTACAATAGGGACCATGGATAATTAGGTTGGGCCTTCTAATTACATCTTGAGCCTAGCCCAGTGTAATTAAATATTAATTCAATCCACTAAAGAATTAATATTTGCACTACCTTTCCTAATACCGTAATTTAATTAATTCGGTTCCAATATTATTTGCTTATTAAATTCCCCATGTTTAAAATATCATATGTCCATTAATTAAATAAATTACTGATAATTTATTTAATTAATATCTTTTATCCTTGATCATCCACTCAACCTTTATTTAATTATGCCAGAATAAATTCCACCTGCAGGGTTTCACATAATTAAATCTTTTTGAGCTTTCAAGGGGACATCATTAACCCGAATATTATCAGGACATGGATTCCTTCAATAAATAATATCCACCATGTATATAATTCCATCACCCAAAATATAATGATATAATTCAAAAGAATTATTTCATATATAAATCAAAGCATGTAAATAATATACACGTGTCAATTACTATTTCCGGATAAAGAACCTAAGCATTAATAATAACACAGAATCTTAGTTCTCCTTCTTAATCAATATTAAGGGAACAATTCTAAATTTAATCCTGGTCAATATACACAAAGTATACTAGTATTATTTATTAGTCAATATAAACTAATCTAAATAATACTACAGCCATACCAGTGGATTGTCCAACACCACCTGTGCTGTGAACCTTATTATATTATATAACCGTATTTAACAATCTAATATTCTGTATCCCATTTGATACTAGATTGTTCACAATATATAATATTAGACAACATGTAAACATTCAAATGATTCTCAAATAAACTGGCGAGAAATAAATGTACATACTTCAAATAAATATTTTCAGTATACACTAACACTCAGTCCACAGGAAGTCTATGATGCTGTGACAGAAGCCTACAAAGCTCAACTCAAAGTTTTTCATCTCATGAGTAAAGCACTCCAACATACTCTGGATAGCCATCAAGATAAGATAATAAGGTTGGTGAAAGATAAGCTTGATGACCTTGTGCCAACTCAAGTAGAGATCAAGAACAAATTCCAGAGATTTGCTGATCAAATGGCAAGGTTTGATATGACTAGCATGAAGCAAAGCATCAAGAATCTCAAGCAATCATTTGTAGCTTTGCATGAAGTTATCCAGAATCACATTACCAGTAACAATGACACAAGGGTCAAACTGGATCAACTTCATCATGCTAGATATGAACCATCTGCTCTTTTAATGCAAGGGACCAAGGAGACAGCTCAAGCTACTTTTTGTGGTCCTATATCTTCAAGTTACCAACAACCTCCTTCTACATCAACAAATCTCCAGATTCAATATTTACAACAACAAGTTTCAACTCTCCAAGCCTCCAGTGACTCACTCACAACTCAGGTCAATGCTCTCACTTCTCTAGTGCAGAGTCAACAGAATGACATCAGGACCCTGGTAGACTCCCACAAATATCTTCAAATACAGAATTCAGTTTCTTTGAGAGCTATCATGGGTTCCTTGAATGTTCCTTTACCTGCTCTTACTGAAGTTGTGAGGCCAGAATTTCCAAATCCACTACTCCTGCTTGCCAACAAGACTAAGGGGGAGATAGAAGCTAAGATTAAACAGTCCAACAAAACTGGTTAATCTTCACAATCATAATCTCAAGAGGCTGGAAAATCTACTACTCACTCTGGTCAAAGTTCTATGCAATTAAAACTCTCTCAAGATGTTAGTAAAGACAGACTCCAGAAAGCTGCAGTAGGACCCTGTCGAGATAAGGAGTTCAATGAGCTACTAGCAGTTTTAAGAGTCTCTCTGGCCCATAACTACATCACTTACAAGAGAACTTTGGACAACAACATCAATTTCTTAAGAGTGGTAATAGTAAAGGTTGACAACTTTTCGGAGAAGAGAATAGTAGCCAATGTCAATGACTGTGGTCTGGACAGATGTCTGCAGGTGTCTCTCTCAAATCTACAAAAAATGAGAGCATCTAAGCTGGATGTAATAATTGTCAGAGTTAATCCAGTAATTCCAGAGGACACCCAATTGCTCAAAGAGCTCAAGCAAGCTCAGATAGTTGATTTTCCTGAAGCCTATCTACATCCAAGCAAGGGGGTGGCCTACATTTGTCCATAAACTAAACAATGCAGATACTTTACAGTACCCCAAAACCGTGTAAGGGAAATACAAGATTAATAATGACATTGGAGACTGATCTAAATAGGAAGAACTTTAAAATAGCTGAAGATGAGGAGATGAATAGGATGCTGGGGAGATACCTACAGAATGTTGAGACCATGTTGCCAACTACACAGTTCAATACAACAGATGACAAGGATGATGATGAGTAGAAGAACAATGAGCAAAAACCTTCTGGCTCAAATCCAAGTCAATCTTCTAAAGCAACTGGCAGCAAAGTAGAAGATAAGAAAATGGATGAAAAGAAGAGGGGTGATGAAAGGAGAAGGAAGAAGAGGGAAGATGGTGAAGGAATCAAGAAGAATGTCCTACCAATCCAAATCTCACAAACAACTAAGCCTGCAAGCTCAAACATTCAACTACCCTTAACCTCTAAGCCAAAACTTTTGTACAAACAAACTGCAAACACTCTACTTCAAATACCAATCACCTCTAGCCAAACCACCCTAAAGAAAATCTCAAACCTACCCTCATTTAAGCCACCAATCAAAACTCATTTCAAAATTGTTGGGAGAAAACCAAAGAAGCTGCAAGTTGAAGAGAGATCTTTCTATAATTGCTTTAATCAGAGTGATTTTTTACCATTAAACTGGTGCATCACATATGATGACTACTCTCAACAATTAGCTGAAGAAATAGTCAAAGTTTGGTTTGTATCATTAAGAGAAGTCAGAATCTACTATCAGGATGGCTCCTTCACTTTACTTGGCAGGGATTTAATGGACACACTTTCAACCACAGAAATTATGAGGGTGATTAGCTTAATGAAGGATTAGGACACAAGTACAAGGGCTTGGAGGGTTGTGATGTGTGTATGGCTAAAAGTAAGAGAAGAAAGAAGAGAAAAAGAAAAGGCTGAAGAAAAGGAAAGAAAATATACAAAAGAGATATAAATGTTTAAGCAAAGATCTAATGAACTCAAGGCAAAGGGGCTGAGCAGAATATCTAAGAATGAACATTTTCTAAACATACAAGATGGCAGATTCTCAAGATTTAGAGTAAATTATTTAAATAATTATTCATTAGATGATTGGATCAAGCCTAAGAGGGATATAAATCATAGAGGAACTTCAAGTACTTGTAAATATAAAGGACCTCATTAGAAAAGAATCAGACTATGAGAAGTTCATGGGATGAATGTACTTATTGAACTCACGTAATCACTCAGTGTATAAAAGCTGTACTTATTAATCTGTCAATTTTTATGTATTTTTTTGTAACTTGGAGTTAGTCTTGTTACCAGAAATGAATTTGTGATAAGCAATCTTCTCACAAATTGGGGGAGATTATTTAACAAGACATGCATGTATTATAACAAAACTAAGTCACATTGACAACCCTAAGAGTTAGTTGTATGATAGTCTAAATCTGTATTTTGTATTGTATTACTTGAGTTTGTAAAAGTGTTAAAGATCAGAGTGGAGTATTTTTCTTTTAACATTCTCAAGCCTAAGAATAAACTCTGGAAGAAGATCAACAAGATCAGACTGAAGAAGCTTGGAGTTGAATAAATCTGTTTTAGGAAAAATGTTCTAATTCAAGATATCTACAAGTCATAGATCAAGTCATATAGAGAAGTTATTCGGGAACTCTAGAATGACTTATCGAGATGTCCAAAATGGCTTATAGAGAAGTCTCAAAGACATCGACAAGTCAAAGAAAGATGTGAAGATTGGAGATATCAACAAGTCAAAGTATCATTAGAAATCTCAGAGATATCTACAAATCAAAATGTATATAGAGATCTCTTAGATATTGATAAGTCATTTCTACATATAGAGAACTCAGAGATATCGACAAGTTAAAATGCATATAGAGATCTTAGAGATATTAACAAGCCATTTCTACATGCAGAGATTTGGAGACCTCGACATGCCAAGTTCACTTATAGAGAACTCGGAGATCTCGATAAGCCATTATACTTATCGATATGTCAGTTCTCTATAGATCAAACTGGAGATCTCGATATGAACCTCAAGTACAGAATGCAGAGAAGTTAAAGATTCAAGATTATCAATCAACAAACGATCTAATCATTTAGATTGAAAATTATATAAAAGTAGCTTGAAGAGTACAAGATCAAGGGCCAAGATTATCTGACAAAGGAAGGTCACAGACCTACAAGATTTGCAAGGATTCACTAAGCCATAAATGGAAAGCTTTAGAGATAACTTAAAGTAGGGTTTAGTACATCTTATTGCATGCTGTGTAAACCCATATTTACTAATCTATAAAGTAAACACTGGTCCTTTGTTTTTAAATGTAACAAATATATCTAGATTTTTTTGTACTCTCTCAAGGAAGAAGCTGAGTTCTTATATTCTTGAGAACCCAGGAATTTGTAGCAAGACATACTTAATTTTAATACAAAGTTAAGTGGGTTTTGAAAATACTGAGTTTGTTGTGCATGCTTTATTAATTCTGTTAAACACAATATCTCTACAAATTAGACTGCTTTGTTCACCATATCCAAACAGTTTAAAAAATCCTAAAAATCATGAAAACACATTCACCCCTCTGTGTTGCACTCAATATCGAACAAACCGAATATGTTCGAGAAAATATCGAGCTATTGAAGTGGGTAGAAGATAAAATCTGTATAAGTACATGGTTGAATGTATCAATTGACCCACTTGTCAGTACATATTAAAACGCTGATACATTTTGGAACCGAATTCAAAATATTGTCATCAAAGGAGGATTTGCAGCTATAAGAAAAAGGGGGCAATGGAAAAACGAAGGTGCTCAGAAATATGGATAGTGTTTTAAAAAGGCCCGTAAATAATTCGGAAATGGTTCAAACTTGAGCAACATAATTGATGTCGCTCATTCACACCACACATCTATATACAGGAAGAAGTCTACCTTTGAACCATATAATTTTCAACTTTATAGACAGCCCAAGTGGAGACCTCCTTCAACAATTGAAAGTTTAAATTAAACTAAGTTAAGCTCTTTTGGAGCTTACTCATCTTCAGGAAATAACGATACACCAACAAGTGAGAATGTTTTTGAATCTCCGGTTCGTCCTATGAGAGTGAAAGCAGCTAAAAGAAAGGGGAAAGAGAAGGCAAGAATGACATAACCAGTTGATGAGTTTGGAGAATTAAATGCTAGTGCATACAGAAAATTGAACTTGATGGAAGCATTAAATGACATTAAGAAAAAAGAAATTGAGACTCAACAAAAAGAGATTGAGGCAAAACAAACTGAGATGGATTTACAAGTAATTTTGGCAGATTCTACTAAAATGAATGATGTTCAGCGAAAAGCTTATTCAAAATTACTTGAGAAAATTATAGCAACAAAGTAGTGTTTATTTTTTTTTTGTAATCTAACTGTTGGAAGCTAGTGTTTAATTTCATTTGTTTGTAATCTAGCCGTTGGAAGCTAGTGTTTATTTTCATTTTTCTGTAATCTAGCGATTAGAAGCTAGTGTTTATCTACAAATATATTATTTTTTCTTTCTATATAAACGACTAGTATCAGTTATTTGAAATTACTTTCATTTGGACCAAATACTAGAAAATTTAAATTAAAAATTTATTGATCAGCTCTGATTCGATGATACTGAAGATAATCATTGGCTCAAACTTTATAATGAAATATATGGATAAAACTTATGATTCATGCCTCGAAGAAGTATATTCAGAAATCGTGAAGCAGCGCATTAACGTCTAGAGAGAGATTACTTTTCACCGAATCCAGTATATCCTAAACAAACATTCAGATGAAAATATTATATGGAAAGGCATGTTTTTCTAGGTATTGTGAATGCTATGTCAAAGTTTGATCTATAATTTCAACAAAGGGTTGATACCGTAGGAAGAAAAGGTTTATCACCAATACAAAAATGTATTGCGGTAATGCGCATGTTGGCATATGAAATATCCACTGATGTTGTTGATGACTACGTTCGTATTAGAGAGAGTACTGGTTGAATGCTTAAAAAATTGTCTCAAATTTTTTTCTAATTTTTAAGAGTGAATACTTGCAAAAGACAAACTCTGATGATGAACAACGTCTATTACAGATGGGTGAGGCTCGTGGCTTTCTTGGTATGATGGGAAGTATAGATTGAATGCATTGGTAATGAAAAATTATCCTAAAGCATGGAGGGGGATATTTATGAGTGGTCACAAAGGAGTTGCAACAATTATACTGGAAGTGGTTGTTTCATCTGATCTATAGATATGGCATGCATGTTTTGGAGTTGTTGGATCAAATAATTACATAAATGATTCTTTACCATTTTATGATATGCAACAAATGATTTATCACAACCAAATTTAGGTGAAGAACCATTTATCCCGTATGAAATATATATTAAAATATGTTACAAATGCGTGATAAACGGACACATTGTAAGCTACAAAATAACTTGGTTAATCACATCTCGTAATTCTATAACAACTGTTAATTTTTTAATATTGTATTATTTTAAATTTAATGTTTTCTTGTGTGATGTGTAATTAATATTGAATGTATTTTAATTAAGAGATATGTATTTTTATTTCAATAATTTGTTTATTAATTAATCACTTTAATTTGAGTTATTATAATTAAAAATTATTTAATTAAATTAATATTACATTATGAGATAGTGTTAAACATAAAATATAATATAATATAATTAAAAAGGGCCCTACAAAATGTGGCAAGTGGGCATTTGGATTGGAGAAGCTTAGCCACTTCATTTTTCCTGCCTGATTTTTCCATCGCTTGCAGATTTTGACCAAAAAGAGAGAAGTGCCCATTATGCATTGGAGCTGCTCTTAGAGTCCCAAACAACATCATTTGAAGAAATATTTGTCTGGTTTGCTAGAAAATTTATACCCTTGTGTGGCCTGCATACCCGTGCCGGAGTCAACATAGAATAAGAGGACGACCCTAATGTTAGCTTTACCAACTTCCTACAGTTGACAATTGATTAAATAATAATTTCGATAATACTCATTGTGTCCTATTTTTATTTTTTTTAAATCAAATTTATTATAGTTTGACCATGAATTAAAAATTATATATTTATATGTTGATAAATTGAAAAATAGATTTTGATACTATATCTCATAAATGTTTTTATGATATTTTTTCGTTAGTTTATATCCTTAACAGTATTTATTAAATATCAGTTAAAGTTCACTATGTTTGACTCTAAAAAGTCAAAATATGATAGAATGAGTGGGAAGGAAGGAGTATTTTTTTCCGGTCCCAACATAACAGACACCGTGTATTTTTACTTCGATAAATAATAAACTCTTTAAAGTAATATTTTTTTTGGTGCCAACTCTAATATTTTAAAGAGGTTTAAATGGATGTTAATATATTATTATAGGAATAACTACGGTCACTAACCTTTTTGGAAGAAATGAGTGTGACTTTATATTTGGGGGTCTTTTGGTTCATGAAAGGGTATCGGGTTGGAATTAAAAATCGGATTAAAGTGGTATGAGGTTGAGATATCATTTATGATATCATGTGTTTGGTTGAGTGTTGCAGTCAATATGTTTGAGTTAAAGTTGTTTATTCAATAATAGAAATTAATTAAAAATATCAATTCAATTTATGTTATCAATATTAATAAATTTATTTTTACATTAAAGATTTAAACTTAATTGCCCAAACAAAGCTGAAATAATGAAAATAAAGTTGATTCTCAAACAGATCTTTCATACCCCCTTCCTCCTAGGGTATGAAAAACCCATATTTGGGGGTTTAAAGAATGTGGGTAAAGAAAAAAATATCAACCAAACATAAGATATCAGATTAGAATGAATGAAATCCATATCTCATTTTAGAAATCTCTAAACCAAACAACCCCTTAATGTTATACTTGAGATAAAGAGAAAATGACCAAAAGAGCACAAAATCTGGATCAAATGTCCAAAATAGCACCCTCTAAATTCTTGGCCCTTAGTTAGCACATATATAACGTTTCTATTACATGCGTTAATTCGTTAAATTTGGTCGTCATACTATATGCCGTGTACATCGAGCGTCAGAGGGGACCAATGTGAAAGAAGTAACTAAAGAGGTAAGAAGATCATGTGGTGGATCCTGTTTCATATTTATGCTCAAGTAAGAGAGTAGTTTAGGTCAGATAATAAATATAATTGTTTAACATGTGCAAGGTCATCAACATAATTATTTAATGCATTTTTCTATTAGCGTAATACATATGTTCGTTGTGCTATGCTGGTCTATATTATCTTAAAGTGTACTCCCTAATTTACCCGTAAAATTATTTACCCATGACCTATTTCTCATATATTTTTCTAGGTCCATGCACTATCCAATTAACTTCAATTTTGACCCATTTTAATCTTAAGTTGGTTATTTTTTAAATTTAAATTTCCTTAATTATCCCATATCTAGCCAAATAATCCAATTGCTAACCAATTTCTATTCAAGATCCACTATTTCAGCCACGATGAAACTATCTATTCAATTTATCTACATTCAAAAACCATAATTTCAAATTACACCAACCATTTATAATCTCTCTCTTCTTCTTCTTCTTTAAATTTTGTCTATTTATTCCTCTCTCTCTCTCTCCCTCCCTCCCTCCCCCTCTCTCTGTAATTTAAGTGTTGGTTTGTATATCGATTTGATATGTTTGTAAAATTATTTTTTACCTGTATTTGTTTTAGTTTGGGAAGAATGTTGATTAATTATGTAATATTGGTTAAAAAATTGGGAATTAAGGCATGTTTATACAACTTGTACATTTTTTTTGTTTGCACACCAACTGTTTGATATATTTTATTTCTATTCAAGTTTTCATCGATGTCGGTGATAGGTTGGATTTGCACATGATTTGCTTCTTCAATTTTATGTGGTAGTCAGGAACATGTATTTTTACATTCTCTGCATGTTAGATATATTTGAGATGTCATGTCTAATATGATTTATGTTTAGTTTTCAGAACTTAACAACATGACATATCAGGACTTACTGAAATCAGGACTTACTGGAAGTCAGAACTTAATATCAGAACTTAATATCAGAACTTAACACAGGCTTAGGGTTTACACTATATGTGTTATCATTATCGAGAAGATTATACATTGTAACATAGCAGCTCTTAGTGATATTTGTTCATCACTGAGAGAGAACATCAGTTCATATTATAACAGAATTTATTGAATATACTTGATCTTTGTTACATACTTGTGTTAAATCGATTTAATTGTATAAACATTGTATTCAAACCCCTTCTACAGTGTTGTGTGACCTAAAAATTGGTATCAGAGCTTTTCTGTTAACACACATACAGTAAAGATCCAAACAATCATGTCTGAAGAAACACAAACTCCAACCAAGCCCACCAAAACTCAAAAAACTCAAAACACTCAAACCCACAGTCGATATGAGACTATTAGGGTTCCCATACTGAGACCTTCTAAGTATCCCATATGGAAAGTGAAGATGGCTATGTTTCTGGAAGCTACAGATCCAGAATACCTTGATAGGATTAATGAAGGACCATATAAGCCTACCAAGCTCTCTGTTGCAGTTGCAGATCAACCAGTAAAGTCCATACCAAAGGAGAAAGGTGATTACACAGCTGAAGACATCTCATCTATTGCCAAGGATGCAAGGGTAAGGCATTTGTTGCATAGTGCCATTGATAATGTCATGTCAAATAGGGTAATTAATTGCAAGACTGCAAAGGAGATATGGGATGCTTTGGAGACAGGATGTCAGGGAACTGATGCAATCAAAAAGAACAGGAAGACTATACTCACTCAAGAGTATGAGCACTTTGACTCAAAAGCTAATGAGTCATTAACTAATTTATATGATAGGTTTGCCAAACTCTTGAATGATCTGTCACTGGTGGACAAGGAATATGATCTTGAAGATTCAAATCTAAAATTCCTTTTAGCTCTTCCTGAAAATTGGGATTTGAAGTATACTACCATAAGAGACAACTATGACCTTACTGAAACTACTCTTGATGAAATTTATGGTATGCTCAAGACTCATGAACTTGAGATGGATCAAAGGAGCAAGAGGCATGGAAGAAAGTCAAGGACAGTTGCTCTTAAAGCTGAGGAGGAATCTCCTAAAGTGGATGCCTCAAAAAGGGGCAAAGGAAAGGCTCTCATTATAAAGTTTGATTCAGAGTCATCATATTCTGATGATGATGATTCAGAAACTGAAAGTTTACCTAAAATGGATGTTGATGCAGAGATGATGCAACTGTGTGCTCTTATGATGAAGGGTATCATAAAGATAGCCTACAGGAAATTCAGAAAGGTCAAGAAGTTTTCCAGGAAAAGTGGAATTTTTGGTAAGAAAGGGTTCAATAAGTCTGAAGGCACGCTACTAGAAATAGTGCCTACGACATCACCCATTTAACATCGGTTATAAATGTCACTGATGTTAAAAGTAGTTTTAACATCGGTTGCTTTAAAACCGATATTAAAGCTACTTTAAGACATCAGTTTGTTTCCCAACCGATGTCTAAAACTCGTTTTAAAAAAACTAAAAAATTCCCCCTCCTTATTTCCCCCGTTAATACACCAAATATTCTCCCCCTTAACCAAAAATTTTAGTTTTAGTTTCCCCCTTCATGAAAACTCTTCCCCCTCCCTCTTATTCTCTCTCGCTCTCTCTTATTCTCTCTTCTCTTTCACTCTCTTCTCTCTCACAGTCTCCGTTCTCGCTTCTCTCTCGCTCTCTCATCGTCTTCTCTCTTCTCTCTCATCTCTCACTTTCTCTTTTCTCATTCACTCTCTCTAAACCTCATTATACCCATATGTGTACAAACCCTTAATTAAACTCAATTAATTTCTAAATCTAGCTCGATTGATGCTAAATAACCTTGAAAGAAGTTGGGTATACTCGATTGGTGCAAGAAAAGTAAGTTTATTTTGAATCTATTTTCAATTTTTATGTTTTTATTTTAATAGAGTTTTGTTTACAGGTCTCTGGAGCTTTGTTAGTGTTGAAAGATGTTGGGTTTGCTTAATTAGGTAAGATTAACTTCTAATTTACTAGATTAAAAGTTTGTATATGTATTGTTAATCTTGAAAGAAGTTGGATTTACAGATTTATATAAGGTAGATTACATTTGAAGCTTTGTTTGATCAGGTGAAAGACATCATATCCATTAAACTCAATGTTAGGAGAACCTTATCTCAATAGAAGTTTTTCTTATGTAAATTGTCAGGACCTTGAGTTACCTGCCATGTTATTTTTTGTTTTTGCTTTATAAGCAATGATGATTTGAATGCCTGCAGCCATGGCCTTCGTTACCAGAACAAACTGCTCAAGAAGCTCCAGGTAATGCGTCGGCTGACCAATCATCTCAAGCCGTTTCTAAATAAGCTCAAAATAATGTTTCACCATGAAATGGATCAAAATATTCTGAAAGAAAAGAGCTCCCGGCGGTTTCTACCAACCTCAGTTGTATTGCTCTTGTGTTTGTTGTCCTCCTCTAAAATAATTTTTTTTTAATTGCTTAAAGGAAAATCTTTAGGAACTTTTTACATTCAGCTATCCCGCATATCCTGCACTAATACATAATTGGAAGTTTTATCCACCTCGCAGAATGGGATATGGCATGCAATATGCTCATTCACCAGTATGACATATAACTTGGAACAGAGATGAACAGGTTTCTATATCAGTAGACTATTTCTTGATGCAAAATGTGTGTCTCTTTATTCATATTCATTTTTATCAGAATATGGTTGTTGTTCCCAGTTCTGCAAAATCAGGGAACCCTTTTGATATTGAAGATGACCCTAGACTTGTTCAAGGTGCAATGGTATGTACAGCACCTAATTTTATATTTCCTTCTAGTAGCTGCATTGTGATCTAATCTGTCGCGTGTCTTAACTGATACTAGGATATAAGATGGTATGGACCTGCCAACTGTTTTATAACTCACACTATTTCATTTTCATGGAGACTGAATACTTGACTCTTGATTCTTGAAACCGATAACCTTTTAATAGTTGGCCTCAGTGTTCAGAGTTACTGCCAAAATTTAAAGTCCATGTTGCTTCTTAAAAGCTTAAGCTTATGTAAGAATATGCACTTAAAGCTGCATTTTTTGATGTAAAACTCCAGTAGACTGCACTGCGTTACACAAAAACTAAAATGTAATAATACATATGCAGATTGATTCATTTTCAAATCAACAAAAGATTTAAAGATCACGCATTTTTTCTGTATTTTTCTGCAGCCCTATTCTCTATGCATCCATAAAAATATTTTCGATTAGATTACTAAGCCTTTACCTTTGAAACAATTACCCTCAGTAGCATATGTCCTTGGAGCACTTCCGCAAATGTCACCTCATGGAGGCATGCAGCCTCTGCCAGCACCTTATGCATCTGGACTTCCTCAAGAATCACCTTCTTATGGGATGTACATGACTACAGGTATATAATCAATCATCATATCTGAATTATTAACACATTGATAAAACAGTTACTGTTCCGCCATTTATTCTCTTTCTCATATTTTATTTCATTACCTATAGGAGGATACATGGGGCAACAACTACCAAACAATACCACAACCCAAAGGTACCTATTGGTTGCAGTTTATAGATGTAAATGTTTAATATACCTCTTCCTGATTACCAAACAACAAAATTATGCCTGATCCTACTTAACAAATCATAATTTTCAGCAAATGTAGTTTTTCATATAATTTGTTTGGTCTTATCTAAATTTACAATTAGTATCACTTGATCACTTTGTGTGCATCTTTGTTCACCTGATTTCATTCCAGCAAAGCAGAACCAAGTCTTGTTTCCTAGCCAATAACTTTTGATTGTCGTTCATAGATTGCAAGGAACTGGTAGCTTTGGCACTGGCTCTACTTTTGCCTCATTTAACCCAGCTCAGCATAATCCTGGTTGTATATATTGTTAATCTTGAAAGAAGTTGAACTCTTAGAAATTACATGATTTGAAGGTAAATCTCATTAACATTGATATAAGAAGCTATGCTTCCTGTACTAATCAAATAATCTACTTGGAGATCAATAAGCAAAATTAACTTTTCTAGATGTGTTCGGTATCCATTATGTAACTCACTTAAGTTAAAAAGACATAAGTATCAGGTACTACATTTTTATGCTAGTTTATCTTGTTTTAACCTACATTCTGAAATGGCGCATTTGCAATATACCACGTTCATAAAAACTTATTACTTAGCTTCTGTATATTTCTAGTAAATGTGTCTCATGGAATTTTTGTATTTTCAAGGACTCTTTGGTACACTTGCAACAGGAGAATTAAAAGGTTCGAAGTATTCCTCACTCCATCGCTGCTCCCCTGACAGTTAGTGGTAAGTGTTTAATTAAGGAGTATTAACGATCATTTGTTTTGGCTTGGAAAAAAATAACTATATATTTTTGGTATTATATGCTTTACGTGTTTATAGTGCAAGGGTCCATCACACATTCTTATATTCTATTCTGCTTACTGTACCAGCATCCAGAAGTGTAGCTTGCATTTTTGCTACAAGAAAGTGTGCCCTGGTTTACATTTCAGATTCATGTTTGGCTTGAAGGAAACAAGTATTTTCTTCAAATGAATATTTTCCTAATTTTTAACATGTACTTGACCAGGGTTCAACTTTTACGTCACTAACGAAAACTGATATGTAAATGTACGCTCTATGTCCTCTACCGCCACCATAAAATATCTCAGAACCCAAAATTTGAAGCATGATGTAGTTGGACAGAATATCCGAATACTCGATTAAATTATGTAGGCCTTGGAACCATGATGTAAATTAAACAATTTAATATATGCAGCATAATGCTCATTGTTTAGCACCTTATCTTGCACATGATTTCAGGCAGGCTTGTCTGTAATTGATTTGATAGTTGAAACTGAAACACATCGAGCAACCCCTGGTGGTACTGGATGTGTGAAAACCATAGGAAACTATGTTGCAACAAGCTTACGTATTATTTCTTGCTGGTTAATGCATTATGGTAATGTTGCCTTCTTCACTTCTTCATATATCTTTAGTTCTTCCTTCTTTTGTTAAATGACTTGACCTGATGGAATATAGTGGGTGTAGGATGATACTTCTAGGGTGGTTTCGATAGTACAACTCTTCTGCATGGAAATGTAAGCTTTTTAACCTTACTTGTTTTTTTGTAATTTGAATATTTAGAAGCTAAATGTAAGTCTGTGATTGTTACTATACTGAGGACATGGTGTTGAGAAATCTGTATAACTCAACATGTAAATGTATGCTTCTAAGATTGATTCTTATGTATCGGGACCATATCTTATCACTGTTATCTACTTGGAAGTTACTTGATTTACAAATTTATATTACAAATTTTGTTTTAGTTATTAGATCATTTTGTTATAAAACTGATGTAAAGCAACTAAAAACACATCACCTGCTTAAACTAAAAACAATGTCAAAACTAACAAAACAAATCGAATTATAGGAAAAAAACGATGTCTAAAATAGTAAAACACATCGTTTTATAAAAGAAAATCTGAACAAAATTGATGTCTTACAACATAATGTACATCGGTTTACCTTAGCACAACTGATGTTAAAGTTAAAGTTTCACATCACTTTTGAAACTAAAATTGATGTTAAAGTAGTAGTTTAACATCGGTTCAAGGAGGACACCGATGTCTATAAGCTAAAACTTCTTGCCTGTAATATGTTTGAAGTGCTATTTAACCTCAGATATACCATTTTTCACAATCTAGTTGTAACCTGTTATTAAAAAAGGGCTATAAACCAAAGTCAAATATACAGTTATACATCAGTTTATAAAAAAACCGATGTCTGGGGTGATCTTTAACATCAGTTATAAACTGATGTCTAAGACCCCCCCCTTTATCTACATATGCGAATACATCGGTTCTGAAACAAAAAGACATCGGTTTATAACCGATGTCTAAGACCATTTTTCTAGTAGTGGCAAAGGAGGAAAGTCTGATAGAGGAGACAACTCAAATGTCAAATGCTACAATTATGGTGAAAGAGGCCACATATCTCCTGACTGCAAAAAGGAAAAAGTGACAAAGGCAAGGCACTTATCACAAAGAAGAAAAGCTGGACAGACACTTCAAATTCTGAACATGAGGTAAACTATGCCTTGATGGAAAATGCTGATAGCAGTACTGAAACTGATGAATTGAAGGTACCTCAAACAACTTATACTTTTCATACTAATGATATTACTGAGTTAAGATTATATCTTAAAACTATGTTCATTAGTTATAGAAATCAGACTTTAACATGTGAAAGATTAACATCTGAAAATCTTGCTTTTAAAAAAGAGAAATGACTATTTAGAAAAGGAGTTAGTTTTTCTTCATCAAACTAAGAAAGAAATAGATGATGCTTTGTATGTTAGAGATGAAGTGTTAAAATTGAATGAATCCCTAAAAGCTGACTTAGAAAAGGAAAAAGAGATTATCAGAACTTGGACTAACTCTGGAAGAACAACTCAGAATTTACTAAGTAGTGGAAACTGGAAAGAGGGCTTAGGTTATGGAGATGATAAAAGTGAGAAAGGAACTATACAAATTGAGCCAATTTTTGTTAAACAGACTGCTAAGCCAAAGGTAAATATTGTTAAGTATGTAGCAAAAACTATAAAGTCTGATTCTGAAAAGATGAAAGAGTCTAGGACAGAAGTCAAAGAGAAGTCAACTTCTGACAAATTAAAACAGGAAAAACCAACTGAAGTTAACATAGGCTTAATGACAAAGAAGCAGCTTAAGCATAAGCTGAAAGAGATTAGAAATGTGAACAAGGTAAAGGAAGCTAGGAAAAATAGGAATGGTAAGGAAGGTGTGAATAAAAGCAATAATTATATGCCTGTTCCAAATGCTCCTAGAAAGAAATGTTATAACTGTGGAAACTCTAACCATCTTGCTTTTTTTTGCAGGAAAAATAAAGATATAAACTCTTTACCTCCTAGATCAGGAGTTAAGAGTCGGTCTGTTAGTTTTAAGCCACAAAATCCATGTTTTCATTGTGGTAGTTTATGGCATTCCATTTATACTTGTAAGGAATATCATAGTTTGTACTATGATTATTATCAAATAAAACCTTCTTTGAAGAAAGTTAGTATCATTCCTTCTAGTGTAAAGTCTGATGCAAAGTCTGATATAAATTATGATAAATAACTTGTTAGCATAAACTTTGAAATTAAATCCGCTGCAAATGCTAACAAACTTAAAAAGGCCAAAGGATCCAAGCAAGTCTGGGTCCTAAAAACTAATCAATAGTGGTATTTGTGATTGCAGGGCAACAGGAAAAACATCCTAGTTCTGGACAATGGATGTTCAGGACATATGACTGGAAATAAAGCCCTGCTATCAGACTTTGTGGAGAGAGCTGGCCTAGGAGTTTCTTATGGAGATGGCAACATGGGAAAAACTCTGGGATATGGAAATATCAATCTTGGGAATGTCATCATTGAAACAGTAGCTCTTGTCTCATGACTTAAACAAAATTTGCTAAGTGTGAGTCAAATCTATGACAGAGGTTATCATGTGGATTTCTTTGAAGAACACTGTGAAGTTGTAAGTAATTCTATAGACAAAGTGGTTCTGAAAGGTTACAGGCATGGTAGCATATATGAAGCTAGACTTTCAACAAGTTCTGATGGTTCTGCAATCTGTCTGTTGAGTAGAGCATCAATTGAAGAAAGCTGGAATTGGCACAAAAGACTCTCTCATTTAAATTTCAACAATATAAATGAGCTAGTAAAGAAAGATCTTGTGAGAGGACTGCCAAAATCAGTATTTGCTCCTGATGGCCTTTGTGATTCGTGTCAAAAGGCAAAACAGATAAAATCTTCATTCAAGAGCAAAACTGAATCTTTAATTTCTGAGCTTTATCACCTACTGCATGTTGATCTATTTGGTCCAGTCAATTTCATGTTTATTGCAAAGAAGAAATATGCTATGGTTATAGTGGATGAGTTCGGCAGGTACACTTGGGTGTATTTCTTGCACAAGATGAATGAGACTGCATCTACTCTAACTGATCATGTCAAACAGCTGGATAAATTGGTCAAAGATTTTGTCAAAATTATAAGAAGTGATAATGGCACTGAGTTCAAGAATTCAATAATGGAAGAGTTCTGCAAAGAGAATGGAATTAAGCAGGAATTTTCTGCACCTGGAACTCCACAGCAAAATGGAGTTTTAGAAAGGAAGAACAGGACTCTCATTGAAGCTGCACGAACTATGCTTGATGAAGCAAAGCTACCAACCTATGGAAAAACACCATATGAGATGGTGAAGAAAAAGAAGCCAAATCTGAAATACTTTCATGTATTTGGATATAAGTGTTTTGTTCTTAAGACTCTGTCAAAATTTGATTTAAAAGCTGATGAAGGAATTTTTGTTGGATATCCACTTTCCACAAAAGCCTTCAGAGTCTACAATTTAAAAACAAGGAGTGTCATGGAATCTATTAATGTATCTTTTGATGATAAGAAGATAACTGGACTTGAAGATTTCAATGATCATGATCAGCTGAGATTTGAAAATGAAGATTTAAATTCTGATTCTACAAATTCTAATAGCTTAAATCCTGATCCTGTAAGTTCTGACGGGTTAAGTTCTGATGTCATTGAAACTGTGGTAACTACTTCAAGGGAAAATGCACCTGTCCAGGGGGAGCAAGCTGAAGATCCTACCACAACTCAAGACTCTCAAGAACCATTAGAACCTATCACTGGCTCTTCAAGTTCTGAGTCATCAAGTTCTGATGAGCCAAATTCTGATAATTCTGGAAACTCTGATACTTCAAATCCTGAAGGATCCAACTCAAATTCTGAAGTTTCAGAGAGCATAACTACAGGGGGAGCATCATAAAATGCTGATGGAGACATCATGGATAATGGGGGAGGATCCTGTTCTAGAGAACAACTTCCCTCAGCAAGGAAATGGACTAAAGCACATACACCTGACTTAATAATTGGTGATCCTGAAGCAGGAGTCAGAACTAGAACTGCAACATCAAATGAATGTCTCTATTATTCCTTTCTATCCCAGACTGAACCAAAGAAAGTGGAAGAATCTCTTCAAGATGTTGATTGGGTGCAAGCAATACAGGAAGAGTTAAATGAATTTGAAAGAAATAAAGTCTGAACCGTAGTGCCAAGACCAAAGATCAGATCAATTGTTGGCACAAAATGGGTGTTCAGAAACAAAACTAACGGTGATGGCATAATTACAAGAAACAAAGTAAGGTCAGTTGCTAAAGGCTACTCTCAACATGAGGGTATTGATTATGATGAAACATTTGCACCAGTTGCTAGATTGGAAGCCATAAGAATATTTTTGGCTTATGTTGCTTACAAAAAGTTTAAAGTCTTTCAAATGGATGTGAAAAGTGCTTTTCTCAATGGAGAATTGGAAGAAGAGGTATATGTTGAACAACCTCCAGGATTTGTAGATCCAAAATTTCCTAATCATGTCTACAGACTTGTCAAAGCACTTTATGGCCTTAAGCAAGCTCCAAGAGCATGGTATGAGACTTTAGCTCAATTCTTTTTGGAAAGTGAATTTCACAGAGGTATAATTGATAAAACACTGTTCTACCTCAACCATGGAAATGACTTACTTTTGGTACATATATATGTTGATGATATCATATTTGGTTCTACAAATGCCAAACTCTATGAAAGGTTTGCAAAGCTAATGCAGTCAAAATATCAAATGAGTATGATGGGAGAACTTAGCTATTTTCTGGGACTTCAAGTCAAGCAAAATGAAGAAGGTACATTCATAAATCAATCCAAGTACACCAGAAATTTAGTGAAGAAATTTGGAATGGAAGACAGTTCAACTGCATCCACTCTCATGGCCACCGCAACCAAGTTAGATAAAGATACTGGTTCATCGGTAGATATTACTAACTACAGAGGTATGATCGGCTCTTTACTCTATTTAACTGCAAGTAGACCTGATATCATGTATGATACCTGTCTTTGTGCAAAATTTCAGGCTGATCCAAGAGAACCTCATCTAATAGCTGTGAAAAGATTTTTCAAGTACCTCAAGGGTACAGCTGATCTAGGATTGTGGTATCCTAGAGAATCAGATTTTAAGCTAATAGGTTACTCAGATGCAGATTTTATAGGATGGAAAATAGACAAGAGAAGCACTAGAGGAAGCTGCCAATTTCTTGGAGGCAGATTGGTTTCTTCGTTTAGCAAAAAACAGAAATCAATTTCCACATCAACTGCAGAAGCAGAATATAATGTTGTAGGAAGCTGTTGTGCACAAATTCTTTGGATGAAGAATCAGTTACTAGATTATGGGTTAGAATTTTCTAAAATACCTATTTACTGTGATAATCAAAGTGCAATTGCTATGACAGGTAATCCAGTTCAACACTCAATGACAAAGCACATCAGCATTAGGTACCATTTCATAAGGGAACATGTGATGGAAGGTATAGTGGAATTGTATTTTGTTCCAACAGATCAACAACTAGCAGATATCTTCATAAAACCACTATGTGAAGCTACTTTTACAAGAATGGTAAATGAACTTGGAATGGTTTCAGGCTCTTTCTCTAAATCTGCTTAGTTTTTGTTCTCATGCATCAGACTTTATGATCAGTGTTTACAGATTGTCTTATCTTCATGTAATCTGTGCTTAAATTGTAATACATTAAATATTGATTGTTATCTGATATGGATCTATATACTCTGATAGTGTTTTGAATGTTCTGTGACTATTCAATCCAATGAGGATAATTATGCTAGATGCAGACCTAGTAGTCTTTAACATACTAGAAATCTCATGTTTGAATTAGTTGTTTATGTGGAAAATCATTAACACAAGCAAATTATGATGTTGAGCTTAGTCAAATTTACTTTGTGTATCTTATTACTAAGTCACAAACTAGATTCTTGCTTCTTATCTGTCAAATGCTGATGTTAGTAAATCTTAAGGATGAACCACATGCTTGATAAGCCTCACTTATCTAAAGAAAAGAAAAGAAAATTGAAGTCAAGTACTCCTTTGAGATCTAGAGTAAATATGTGGAAGGGAAGACCCAAGTGCATTGCTGGTATTAAGTAATATACATTAAAAAAGCAAATAAATTTTTTTGGTGACTTTTCACATTCTCTGATTACTGGAGAAATACTTTGATAATAGCATAAATTCTGATAGCAGTTGTGACTCACTTACACTGAGAAGCCACTGTAAAAAGGAATTTCAAAAGATGCATAAAATGAGCACAAAGAGTTGAGGTGGATTCTTGCATAAATTTATTCTATAGTAGACTTCATTATTAATGACATATTTTAAGCACTTTTCTTAGTTATGCCTTATTTCTAAGATGTACTGAAGTTTATCAGACTTTAATCTTTATCTGATATTTTTCTAATGCACACACTATCACTCCATATGAATGATGAAAATTACTGTGATGATTAAGTTAATTTAGACAAACAGTTAAGTGTCATATACATAAATTCTGAGGACAAGTTCTGATGGAAGTTCTGATGATCAAACTCTGAAGAAACAAGTCAGTATCTGTATGAAGAATCACTGATACAAACATTCACTTTTTGAGTACAGAAGCCATGTTCTGATGACCGTTAAATTTTGATAATAGTCAAGTTCTGATATTAAATCCTGATGCAAACTCTGATGCTTACGTGGCATTATTTATTTACTTGACTTATTTTTGGTAAATAAGGTAACGGTCATATTTTATCAGAATATAATTAGGTGAGATAAAAATAGTCATAATCATTTAGTAAGTGGGAAGCGTGTTTTCCTTGAAACACTGCATGTGCACATTTATTACTGCTTATTACCCATGCCCACTAATAATGTTTTGACTAATGATATGCTGCCAGGTGTCCAAAGTCTGTTCTGCTTCAATCATAACAGTTGTCCAAAAGAGAGTATATATATGGGAGTTAAAAGATTTTACAATCTTTTACCTACTTATCTTTCTCTAATCTCTCTTATTCTCTCTCTCACTAATATTCTCTGAAGCTATTTTCTTACAGGCCTTTTATCAAACACCTTGTGTACACTCTATTTTCTCACTTATTTTTCACAGAAATGGCACCCAAAGACATCATTTTTAATGGAACTAAGTTTGTTCCTAACAACTACTTGGCTATTCTGAGCAAGGATGAAGCACCATCACTTCATCCAAGATTTTCTATCTGGAAGTGAGATTGGGTATGCTTTGACCCAACCTGAAGCAATCTCAGGGACTAAGGTGCTGGAGTTCTGGAGGTCAGGAGTTTATGATGATGGTGGTGCTAATGGGTCCCAAGCATCATATTTACAACAGGGGAGGATGCACATGTGGTGACTTTGGCCACAGTTCGACAAGCACTACAATTGCCAGAAAACTGCACTTATTCAACAGTTGAGGAGCCAGCTCTTGAACAGCTAATGGCCAATCTGGGCTATGAGAAAAGTTTGTCAAAGCGTGGGAAGTTGAAGACACCCTACATCATGAGAGAATGGAGTTTCTTCTTTGACTGCATCACCAGAACTTTTGCAAATAAATGTTCAAACTTTGATGCCATTCCTATCCTAAGTCAGAAAATTGGGTATGCTCTGATTACTCAATCTCATTTTGATTATGCTACTACTGTACTAGGATTCATAGGGGATAGGATGACAGAAGATAGAAATACTGTATATTTTGCTAGATTCTGTCAACTCATTTATAGCTTTTGTAACTCTGATGCACCCCAACTAGCAAGTGAGTTCATTTCAACATTTAAACTTGCTAAGAGAGCATTTACTGACTTATTATCTAATGATAATAAGAAAACTGTTTTAAGACCCCTCCAAATTCCACAATCAGTCAGACAGTTTTTAGTAAACTCTGACCCAGCCACATACACTCCTAAATATCCTGATGTCCAACCAACCCAACCTCCATCAGCACCTCCAACCACTACACAACCAACCACCTCTCAACCTCAACCAACTCAACCTACCATCAGAACATACTTCCAACCAGCTCAAATCTCACAACAACAACTATCAACACCTACAATCAGACCTTCATCTTTCAGGCCTAAGAAGGCAAAGTATGTTCCTCAACCTCCACCAAAAAGAAGGAAGATGATTCTAAGGAATGAGTCAGATGATGAAGAAGCACATGTTCATGCATCAGAACTTGTGATTGAAGAAGCTGAAGGGTCAACCCATCAGAATTTAGATGAAGCTACGGGTTTAGGTAATTTGAAGAGGAAAACTGTAAGTTCTGATGCAGATCAAGCAACTCTTTCACTATCAAGGAGATTAAATAAAATGAGGGCAGGAAGGCACATGGCTAAGCCTCCATCTGAGGATACTACTGAAGCTGAGGAAGGGGATCAGGAATCTCTGATCTCAAAACCAATTGTGATTGAATCTTTGCCACCTCCAGCTCAAGCTAAAGACACTGCTAATGATACAGTGATCACTCCTACTGTCTCTCCAGTCAGAGAAACAACAGTTGAGGATTGAGGATTAAGTCCTGAAATTGACCTTCAAAGGCTGATTATTCCTACTATTTTATTTCTGGAAGCTCCAACCACAGCCGCTCAGCCATCTACAGTCAATTCTCCAATTTCACAGGGTGAGATTCCATCAACACCTATTCTGGAGATAAATTCTGATGCTCAGAATTTAGATGAAGTTGTTCCAGAATCTCTAGTTGCCTCACATACTCTAGTACTGTCAGAAGATAATGAGTCTTCTTCAAGTTCTGAAGACAGTGTTTCTGTTGATACTCCAGCTCCCATTCTAGGAAAGGAGGCACTTATTAAGAAGTTTGTTGAGCAAGCTGCTCCTATTCCTTGGGAAGATACTCACAGAGGTGTGGAGTGGACCAAGAAGTGGAATGAAACTGATTTCATTCCAAGCTCCAAAGTACTGATAGACCATATTGGAAAAGCTAATGAGTTGCTCACAAATTCTGATTTCAAGACACAACTCAAAGTCACAGCTCTGTCTACCAAAAATCTTCAAGGTCTACACTCTGCTACTCATGAAAAGGTTGACAAACTTCTTGAAAAAGCTGAAAAGCTGGATATGGAGACCAAGCTTGATAAAAAGAGGTTTATCAGACCTATTTCTGAGAAAGTTGAAGCCATTGAGAAGATTCAAGAACAGCAACAGGCCCAAATTTCCGAGGTCCTGCAAAATCAAGCCTCTCAAAAAGCTCAACTGGATGAAATTCAATCTTCAGTAAGAACTTCTTCTCTCTCGCCTACTACCTGATGATGCCAAAAAGCGGGGGAGGTAAGTAAATCCAAATGCTCAATCACTCAGATACTGAAGAAGAAGGATGGCAAAGGTGATGACCAGGGAAACTCTAATAAGAGTAGAGGTCAAGGTCAAGGGCAGAGTAGCAAGGTTTCTTCTAGGAAACTAATTACTGATGTAAGTAAATCTTCTATTCAAAAGAAGACAAGTTCTGAAGCTGCTCAAACTTAAAATCTGATAGCAAGAGCTCAAACTCAAAATCTGATATCAAGTTCTGATGAGCAAAGTCTGATGACAAAGCCTGGTGTTCTGATTCAAGGTGGAAGTCAAGACTCTCAGAAGTTTCTGCAAACTCTGAAGCTCAAGGGAAAGCAGACTACTGTCTACTACAAGGATCCTAAGATTCAGACACTTGATGAAGAGATTGCTAGAAGATTATTTCTGAATCATAATCCTGGAATGGATTTAGAAAATCTCAGGTGGAAGAAGCTAGATTTAAAGCTGAAAAGACAAATCTAAAGCCAAAAGCTTCTGTTGCAAAAAAACCTCCAAGGCCTAAGGAAAAAGGCATTGTGATCAAAGAGAAATCAATTTATGAGGCATCAAATCCCAAAACAAGATCACAGATTGAGATTGATCCCAAAGAAAAAGGGAAAGGAAAAGTTGATGAACCAACCAAGCCACTAGAGATGAAAATTCCTCAAATCGTGATGAAACCAGTGTGCAAAATGGTTCAAGTTACTGATGATACTCTTGATGAAGATGAAACTGTGCAAACTTTGAAAAGAAGGAAGATTTATGAAGAATCAAAGACAAACTCTAGCAGTGCTCAAGTTATTCAGAGTGAAGAACTGCAAGCTACAACAGAAACAACAAATTCTGATAAAGTCATCAAGACATCAACCTCTGACATAGCTCAAGTTAATTTAGACAAGATGAAAGTAGCTGATAAAAAGAAACTTCTATGGAAAAATGTCAAACCATCAGATCCAAAGAAAAGCCAATTGCTGACTGGTTTCATGACTATTGGGTTAAATGCTAGAGAACCAAGAGACAGAGCAGGGCTAGGTTCTGATGAAGCTAAGATCAAGACAGGAGTTGAAGTTGCTACTAGAGATCCATTTTTGTTAACTGACAAACCTCTTGAAGATGTTATACAGAAACACCTTGATAAGGTTATCTCTGTTCGAGTGGTACTGGATGCTCATGACAAGCACAATGTCAAAGAAAATCTGATTCTATTTCTTGAAGATGGAAGGACATATCAGATGTCAGAATCAGATGTGCTAAACAAATCTCTGAAAGAACTTCAATTCTTTCATTACCTTTTAGAGGTAAAGTCTGATATTACCAGGAGATGGTCAAATTTCATATTGAAGACCATAAGAGATAAAGCTAGAATTTCTGGTTCAAGGGTTACAGAATTCATTCCTAACATAGTTGAAGATGATGGAAGTGAAATTCCAATGAAGAAGGATTCTGCTAAACTTGAAGTGATATTGAAAGAGAAATGTATATGCTATAATGAAGATTCTTCTCATCCAAAGGTAATAAGACTGGGTGATGGTTTAGAAAGAAACCATATATCTGCTTTAAGGACTGCAATCTACCAGATTGGAAGTCAGAATGAAGAGATGAAGCAAGTCAAGACTACAATAGCTCAAGTCATGAGGAATAAAGAAGAAAAGCTGATATCAAGCTTTGTCAAGAATCATTTTGGATTCAGATTGATTCAGTGAGATTGGTAAAAGCTACAAGGACTGTAAGTTGTAGTTAGTTATCTAGTTAAACTCTTATTGCATTTGTCTTAAAATGTTTTTGACATCATCAAACCTATTAACTTGTATATTTTGTATAATTTACAAGTTGGGGGAGATTGTTAGATATATTTGAGATGTCATGTCTAATATGATTTGTGTTTAGTTTTCAGAACTTAACAATAGGACATATCAGGACTTACTGAAATCAGGACTTACTAGAAGTCAGAACTTAATATCAGAACTTAATATCAGAACTTAAGGTGTCAGAAGATACATATCAGTACTTAAGTGCGGGAAGACTTTCAGTTAAGGAATGAAGCTGATTTACAGGAGAAGATCGTGACTAAAATAATAGAAGATATGCATGAAAAGAGTTAGAGGACTAGAAGACTTATAGAAGATATCTGATTGATATATTTTAGGAGACAGAATTATATTCCATATCAATTAGAATATATCTTGTAACTGTGTACTATATAAACACAGGCTTGGGGTTTACACTATATGTGTTATCATTATCGAGAAGATTATACATTGTAACCTAGCTGCTCTTAGTGATATTTGTTCATCACTGAGAGAGAACATCAGTTCATATTGTAACATAATTTATTGAATATACTTGATATTTGTTACATACTTGTGTTAAATCGATTTGATTGTATAAACATTGTATCCAACCCCCTTCTACAGTGTTGTGTGACCTAACACTACATATTTCAAAATTTTATTAGTTAATTGTCACATATATACTTGCTTACAAAAATATTTTCATATGTTATTGCAGATTATTTTTCGATGATGCTGTCACAAGGAAGATAAATTATCGAGCACCAAAGAGAAGGAAGTGTAAGCATGATTAAGAAGGTGAATCTAAAAAATAGATATATATGTATATATTGATTTCATATGTCTTTTGATATATAAAGATGAAGTGACGATATAATATGCAAGTCTGCGACTTCTTAATCGAGTGTTATTAATGGTGTGTTTTTATATATGTGATTTATTCGTACTTCTATATACGAATTGTACATTACATATATGAATTGCATTTTCAGATTAAGAAGAACGTATGCAGGATTGGGTGATGACTTTTTCAAGGCCATCATTTTTTATATGAAAGTGTAAGTGGTCTTTTAGTATCCGTATTATTCAGTCTAATGAGTGTGTTGCTAAATTTTTAGGTGTTTAGTACTTTTTCTATAATTTAAGTAATGGTTCATAGTCAATGGATATCTTTATACATTTTTAAGCTTTGTATTTATAACAAATTTAGTTATAACCCTGATTTGGGATTCAACAAAAACTAGTTTTTTTAAAAGTGTAAGCCTAGTCGCTAGGATGACTGTGAATGATGATATTTTTTCTAAGGTTGGTTTTATTATTAATATATTTTTTGGTTTCCAGGATACCCATTATGACTATACGGTGGCATTTGTTGCTCGAAAATATGTTGCGAGCTCACTTTCGACATTTGTGGTCAATGATACATTTTGTGTATCCATATTTACTTGATCATATGCTTAAATATATTATATCCGGCTCATAAATGTTTTTACTTTAAGTAATCAAGTAACTTCATTAACCAAGTAGTACATTGGATATAACTGTTTTCTAGGGTTTATCTCAATTACCATGTTTAAGAGTATAACTTACGCACGTGTAATGTCAGAGTTGTTTCCGAGATGAAATCACAAGAAATCAAGCACCAAAGAGAAGCAAATATAAGCATGGTTAAGAAGTTGAATATAAAAACTCTATTTGTAACTATGTATTTGACACTAATTTTAACGCACCTTTAATTAATGTTTAACCATAATTATATAATTATATTTACTTCTTTTATATACAATTATATATTGATTCTCTACATATGAAATGTGAAGGTGTTCCACAAGACTTTCCTATCGAGAGTACCTATCTCTCTCCTAATTTAATTTTTAAGCTTATTTTTTTTACTTTTTGTATGATCCATGGAGAAGATATATTTGTTGTTGTTGTTGTAATGATTAATCATATTGATTGCACATGTTTTTTAGTATTGCTTGCTAATGTTTGTTTTTATTTTTATAGTCATCTAAATATTGCTAATTTATATATGTTTAATTTAATTTACAAGGATATCCGAGGAAGGATTCCTGAAATGTTATTCAGCAGTAAAAGTAACTCAAATAAGTGTTTTGGTACATATAAATTGGTTAATAGTTATTTAAAGATGCTTATATAAAGAAAATTATTTGTTTATAAGTTTTCGTTAAATGTGTGTGTGTGTGTGTATTTTTGATAAAATTCTAATAATGTTAAGGAGGTTTTTTGTTTATATACAAATCAATAGTCATTTTTTTGTTTATTTATGCATTTCATTCTTATGTTTTTACAAATTTACAAATTTTAACTTTTGCAAGACAACTAAGATTGCCTTTGATTTGTAAAGCTTTAGAATGGGAAGACAATGAAGCATTTGTTAGATATCCTAATGGTCCTGATGATGGTGCATTGTTCAGTTGTTGTGAACGCTTCCGTTGCTACCGTCATATAATATTTTAGATTGTAAGTAACATCATTACATAAGATTACACCAACCATAGTAAATGAGGCGTGCAACCACCGCTCTGACGACGATTCTGCGACGATCGCTATGACAATGCTACGACGGTCACTATAGTAGAAGACGATAACGAAGAACAAGTATTGATAAAAAGTCTATAAAAAATGATTTTAAGTTAAGGGAGAAAGAGTAACGCAATCAAGGAACAAAGAATGACTTGTGCTTCGGGGAAATTTCCCCGGACCCTTCTAGAGCGCCCCCTGCTATATGGTTGTATGGGGTGGACGCTCCGCAAGGCAAGTGAAATGACTAGGAAGGATGAGAAAAGAGGTTGCTCCCACAACTAAAATGGGAAGTAAATGAAACATTAAAAGAGTAAAAGTGAAGAGGAGAAGCCCTAGAGGGACCTCCCATGCCTAGGGTGCGCCCTAAACATGCAGGGAGCCTCCGGAGGACTCCCACCTTCTTAGAGCGTGCCCAAAAAAGGGAAAGGGGTCTTTGGGAGACCGTCATCATGAAAAACATATTGAAGGCATTGTTCTGTAGTCTTGCAAGTTGTCCTTGTAGGGGAATGATTATAAACACTTAGTGTGTGCTTTGGGAGCCTTGTCTCTGCATTCGTCAGGTTGTCCTCGTCGGGAGACTTTGGGATTATCTCGCACTTTTCACTTATACGCTTGAGATCACCTGTCCTGTAGTCTGGTGGGATATCCTCGTCGGGGGAAAGGATGCGCTTGAGTATTTGCGGTAATTCATGGCTATACTTACGGTTGCAATCGACGAAGATAGCGGTAGCGGATGGGATATCCATCGGTCGAGGAGTTTCCTTACCCGTGAAGATCCAAAGTCATAACCGAGCCATGGGCCTTTGTGAGTAGGCCGCATCGCTCGGCACTCCTAAGCAAATCAATGTTTGAGTTATAATAGAAAGTTGGTTCGAAAACTCATACTAGGCCGCAGAATGAGAAACCAAGTCCATCTAGGTTTCTTGTTCCCCAAGAACAATGTCCGACTTGATCCTCTATAAAAGGAAGTATGTAGGCACATTATGAGGGCACGTGTTTGAGAGATCTGAGAAGGAAAACATAAACCCTATCAATCTCATCCATTTCTTCAGCACAAATCAACGCATTCCGATGATTTCCCTGATCACCGACCACCACTACAGATCTTGATTCCGTCTGCGAACCTTAAATATTTGTTAACCAAATTCTTTCGTTAATAAATTGGCGCTAGAAAGAGGGGCTTGATGGATGTGGACACAACAAGCAACATAGAGATAATCGCTTTACACGACATGATGTTGGACACAACAAGCAACATGGAGATGATCGCTTTAAGCGACAAGATGATAAACGCCTCAAACGGTAGGATGATGATCACTTTAAGCGACATGATAATAAATGCCTCAAATGGAAGGATGATGATCTCTTTAAGAGACATGATGATAAATGCCTCAAACGGCAGGATGATGATCGCTTTAAGCGACATGATGATGAACGCCTCAAACGGCAAGATGATGATGGTTGTAAGCGATATGATAATAAATTCCTCAAACGGCAGGATAATGATTATTTTAAGCGACATGATGATGAACGCCTTAAATGGTAGACTAATGGTTACTTCAAGCAACATGATGATGAACGCCTCAAACAGCAGGATGACGAATGTTTTAAGCAACATGAGGATAAATAATCACTGTTATGCTCCAACAACGGTGGTTTACTGGAACAACTTCATCGGATGGAAGATTCTGTAATAACCCGAAATTTTGGACGAATTTAAAATTTTTGGATTAATAGTAATTTTGCTGAATGGGAATATTTTCAGACGACCATATGTATGAGTTCCAATAATGAAATTCTGAGATCGTATTAGTGTTCAGTAACGAATTTGAGTGCATGTAAAAGTCGCTAGAATTCGAAAATGAGCACTTTGATTTTTCTCAAAAATCCACCAGACACCGAAGGGATTAAGTATAAAATGTTAAGGTTGAAGGATTTAAATCCAAGGATTATAAAAGAGATATAAGTTGTATTCGCAATAATATTAATGCCTTTGAGGAGTTTAAATGTTTGCTGTTATAACGGGGGATTCAGATGAACGTGTATTTTATCGGTAATTGAGGATCAATCTTTCTGGTGTAAAGTTAATGAATAGTAACTTCACAGTATAAGTAACTATATGTCATGTCACCTATGCTGCAAGACCCAGAGAGGAATTCGGAATCCGTATTAGTGATTCATACTATAAATAAGTGTATGTAAATCACGTCGGATCTCAGAGATTCACAACTTGGATTTTGACCGAATATCGAACTGTTTTAGTAACCGAAAGAGTGTAGGAATATTTATTTCCTCAAAATGGATTTATAAAGAGATATTCTTAATCTAGGAATTAAATAAGCGTAAGTTGGGTTCTTCAAAATTTGAAAATAAGCAAGTTGAAAACTGCGATGAATAGTGCCTGATAAATAGTAAAAAAGTTTGGTCTCTCGATCCCATATTTCAACGGATTCTACGGGATGATAATTAGTGACTACGTGTGCAATTATAAATAGTATCTGAGGCATATAAATTACAATTTTAGAGGAAAGGTAGATCGAAGGAGACACGATAAGTGAAGTGTATTGAAGAAGCAAATTTGAGTGACTAACTTGAACTTTGACCAGACCTTTGTTATAAATTGATAACATACCAAACAAGGCCTTAAAAGCAGCCATTTCTCCCCCATTTATATAAAGAAACCAAAGCATAAGGATGAGGAAGAAGAAGGAGTGGAGCTTGCTCATTTCTTGGTGGATCGTCGCGTTCAATAGCTTAAAACGAAGAGGAAAGCGAACCCATTCTTTTGAAGGTAAAATCTATCCTACCCACCATCTATAGCATGATCTTTTTTTAAGTTATATAGGCTGATGAATAGTGTTTTCATTAATTAAATTGCTTGAAACTTAGAGATGAAAGCATGTATGTATTGTTTTTGTTAATGGTTGATGTTTTAAGCGATTAGATGAGTTGTCATTGAGTTTTGGAGATTGGGTTTTGAATTTTTTCTTGAGTTTAATTGAGGATTTGACTGAGTAGAGGGAGTATAAGGTGGATGATGAGTTGGTCTTTGATTGTTGTTGATTTGGTTGAGTTTTGATTTTGGGAAACGTTCTGTTTATAGCCGTCATAATGTCCGCGTAATGTTACCCATTGTAGGCTATTTTGTAGCACATTTTTCAAACTTTAAAATGCTTATTTTCAAGCACCACTTATCATGAATGTATATAGCTTGTCTTTTAGTTTGGAACCATATAAGGATTGTGTCGAGACAATTTATTATTTAGGAGAAACGGCCATTTTAGTAAAAGCGGCGCAAATAGTAAAACTCTAGGAGACTCAACTTTTAAAATGTTTCGTCGAGTTAAACTCTTGATTTTGAAATGAAACTTTTATGATAAATATTACAAATACCCAAGAAGAGTTTTGTAACGCCCCAAATCCGGGGTCAGGAATCTGGGTCGTCACGATATCCTTCAATCGTGTATAACCTGTATTAATTCAATTGTAACGCCCCCAAATCCGGGGTCAGGAATATGGGTCGTCACGCCATCCTTCAATCATGTATAACCTGTATTAATTCAATAATCCAACAGACTTCAATCTGACGCGCACACATACACAAGTTATAGCCTTAGAAATGATGTACAAAATGTAATATTCTTTTATTCTCAAATGTACTTTACAGGATCTTAAACAATTATTCGTAACCTCTACATGAAATTACAATAATTACTACTAACATCTTATACCCATCTGAATACTCTGGTCCAACTGAGACAAAGCTGTAAGGAATTCTCCCCACGATTTTCAAGTGACTAAGCCTCACGCTGGCATACTGGTAATATGTTGTGTTGTGACATTTAAAAAAAAAGCAAGAGTGAGCAATAATGCCCAGCCATAATAATCAACAGTATGAAAAGACTGTTAAAGAAATTATATTAATCCGTATAAGGATATGTATTTATTCAAAGTTGTTTTCTTGGTGATTCACACCTCTTTTTAAAATAATGTTTTTGATTGACTTATTAGTCTGCAAATACCTTAATGGTAAACCCAGCGCCTAGGCTTGGGTTACGGTATTTCATCTCAATTCTAATTGGAAGAATAGGACATTCACCTGAACCCCCGAGATACGATGATCAGTGGTATAACGGTAAATATTTATTGTTCTCTACATGTAGAAGGACGACTTCCTTACTCCCGGTTATCACCCTTTCCGCATTCATGCATATTATGTGTGGCCCAACATCCAGGCTATCCACATACTTCACATGTTTACATGTGGCACACCAGTAGTCACTCCGGTACACGAAGTACTAGAGTCTACCCCTCCTTGTCCTTTGAAGAATCTTATTATAAAAATGAAATTTGAATCATATCGAAGTTCCTCAAGCGTTTTTCTTGTTGATAAAAACAACTCATCTCATATATGTATATAGGTACTTCTGAGAATTTTCGGAGGAAGTACTGAGATAATGTGAGTTGACCGTTATCAACAGATGAGTAAATAAGGGGGAGTTTCTTTGGATACTATAGTCAAAATAATTTATATATATTGAAATAATATTTTTCGAGGTTCGCAAATTACTAGAATAATTTTCTGAAACTCAGAAAATATTTAAAAATAGGTTTTATGATTTTTAAATTATATTAAATCATTTAATAAATATTTAATAATTAAATAATAATTATTAAATAATTAAATCTCGAAATTTTATTTTAAAAAGATATTTGAAATAATATTTCTCGACTAATTTATGTTTAAGAATTTAAATTAATTTATAAAAATATCAAATAATTGAATTTAAAATAAAATAATCATTGGAAAATACTTCTCATATTTAAATGAATATCCTAAATAGTATTCATCGTTCGAATAATTAAATATAAGTTAAGGGAATACGATCTTTGGAAATCGTTTTAATTAAATTCGAGGTATTTAATAATTCGCAAGAGGACATTGAATCCCTTGAAATAAAATAATTACGGACTTTTAATCATCCAAAACATCTTCGGGATGATTCCCGGGTTTATACTTTATAAAAGCTGACTGACTCTCGGTCTTACAACTTATACATCACGCTCTACTATAGCGTTAATATTCTTAAATAAAACACCTCAGGAATACTTTCGGGTTTTCATCAAATTATACTGATCGATCCTGGGTCAAAAATATACTCCTCATATTTACAACGCTACTCTCTAGCGTAATTGATTGAAATTCGGTAATATTCATATATCAAAATCATTAACATATCATATGATTTCATATATCACAATTCGTAAAATATTGTAATCCAACATCATGTATATAGGGCAATTATTTGAAAAAAAAACACAACACAACAGTTTTAAAATGAAGGGTTCGAAAACTTTCCTGAAGTCCAGTACTTCATAATTTTCAATATTTGACCGACTTGAAATAAGTATCAATCCTTAGTCGAAACGGACGGTCAAAGTGGTATTCTAGAGTTGACTTTACCGAATGTTAATATTATGCAACTCGCACTCTAACATTTTTAATAAATAGAATAATTAATATTTTAATACGAAACCACCTCAAGGAGATTTTTGAGTTTTTTTAATATTTATCATAAAAGTTTCATTCTGAAATTATGAATTTAAATAGGTGAAAATCATTTTAAAAGTTCGGTCAACTACGGAGTTTTACTATTCAAATTGCTTTCACTAAAACGTTGATTTCTCTCAAACCGTTAACTCAATTGACGCACCGTTTTCACGGGAGCTATCTAGAAATAAATTATAATAGATTACTGGAAAACAGTTTTCTTGGAACAGGGGTGAAAATCCCGAAGCACCAGTTTTCTAGCAGTGGGTTGAGTTTGGTGTTCTTACTCCGCGCGACCTCGGCTCCGACATTTTTATAAATTTTAAAAATAAATATTTTTACTTGAATTTTTTTTTGCATTTAATATATTCCATTTCTTACTCTCTATAAAAATTTCATAATTTTTTAATACTTCTAATTGATCATTTATATTTCCAAAGTTCATAATTCGTAGTAGTTTTTATCGCGTAAATCGTTTTCACTAAAACAGACCTAACTTTTGAACCGTAAATCGAAATCAAGCTATTTAAGTGCCTAAAATATATTTACAAGAAATCATAGTTTATACTTTCTGTATTTCTGCAGAAACTTAAGGTTACGATTCGCTCAATTTATCGACGTTACGCTCGCGATTCGAGTTTTGTTTTCGCTCTAAACTACTAATCCATAACCAACAATCCTCATACCATCATCTTAACACTTAATACTCTCAATAACATCAAGTTCTTGAGGCCACCACATCAACCTTAGCATCTAACTAACTAACAATCAATAAATCAACATAACTATCATCAAAACTAGGTTTATAACCAAGATCCATACTTTTCTTGAAACTTAAACTTAATCAAAATTTGAAAGAAGTTTTATACCTTTCCTGGTTGCTTGAGAGGTTCTCTTCTTGATGGATGATGCTTCTTGAGTCCTTGGTTTAGCTTTAGGATCTTAAACTTTCATGTAAAATCAAGAAAACAAAAAGAAATTTTCGGAGTTACTATTCATCACTAACTTTGAGCGAGGATTTGACTATGCTATACTAATCTAATGACCTTGAAATTTTCAACGTACCTTGTACATGATATGAGGAAGTTTTTTTTAAAAATTTGATGATTTTTGAATGAGTATAACATGAGATTTGAATTATACTATATTATACTATATTATACTATATATGTTATTAAATGGGTCTTTTAATAATTTAAAAATATGGTTGTTGTATGAAATTTTTAGTCTCTACTTTTGTTTTAACATTTTCATTATCATAGAAATAAAATTACAATTTGCATCAAAATAAATATCTATTTGTTGTGTTTATGATTTTTTATATGAATTTGCAGATGAGCTAGGGAGGGCACCAAAGTATTTAGAGGAGAGCTTGATTGAAGACTAGTACAATTGTAATCGAGAAAATTTTTTGGTGTGGTTAATCTGTTGATCAGATTTTATAATGAAACTTAATTATTTATTTATGTATTCTTTGAAGACTTTGTACTTGAATTTCGTGATTAAGTTCGGTTAATTTTATTGACTTAGCAACATTTAATTATTGCCTAAATATATATTGGTTAATTAAGTGTGAAGTTTCTTTAATTTGAAAGTTTTTGAGATGAAAGTAAAAGTGCCTGCAGTGTTGTACACTAGCATCTGGACTGGTCATGGGGTGAAAAATCGGAAAAAAAAACGTAACCGATTAATGTTTAACCGAAAAAAATAGTGTTAAATGATGTGGTTACGGTTAATATTAATTATACGAATCGAACCACATTCAATGGTTTGGTAACGGTTAATATCCGGAACCACACCAAACCGCACCATGCACACCCCTAATGACGCCATAGTTATAAGAGTCAATATTGGAACAATGAATGTTTTCCGAGTAATCATCGATAATGGGAGTTCTGTCAGTAATCTCTATTATGACGCATACAAGAGGCTAGGCTCGCGAGATAAGGATATGAAAAAAGAAGAAAGCTGCGTTTATGGATTTTGTGGCGAGGTAGTAAAAATAAAAGGAACCATCGACCTTCCAATAACCATCGAAGAAGAGCCTTTATCAGCTACGCAAGATATCCAATTCATGGTGATAGATCAAGAGTCGCCGTATAATATCCTACGTGGACGACCCTTCTCAAGAGAGATGTGAGTAATCACCTTTGTCCATCACTTATGCATAAAGTTCCATATACCTTATGGAACTGGGTGTGTACGGGTATGACAAGAGGATTATAAGGAATGTTATAACAATTCCATCATCACATTTCAGAAGAAAATAGACGCTAATCAAAATGAAGGAGTTAACACATTACACAGCCAAGAAGAAGTGAATGAGGAGAGTATAGAAACAGAAGATATGGAGGTAGGACATGATGTGTTCGCAATGGAAAAATGCGTTAATAGCAATTCAATAAAGGACATGGAACTTCAAGGTGAGATGGGACACATCTTGATGGAGTTGGAAGATCCAAAATGCACTTCCTTCCTGGAGGAAGGCTCAGGGTGCGCCCTAGGCACAATAAAAGACCCCGAGCACACTCCAGGAGTAGAAATAGTCTCAGGCGTGCCCCAAGAAGACAAGAGGGTTTTGACTTCAACCTCGACCCTCGTATGCCAGTTGCAACAAATAGACTGGTCCGACAGAAGATATGATTGACATCACGGTCCCTCATGATAATGAGAGTAGGATATTGAAAATTGGATTACAACTCATATCCCCCTTGAAGAAAAAGTTCGTGGAGTTTCTGAAGGCTAATCTAGATGTATTTGCATGGATCCACGCAGACATGGTGAGGATAGATCCAGAAGTAATGTTCCATAACTTAAATATAGACCCTAAAGTTGAGGGGGTGAGGAAGAAGCGTCGTCCTATTAGTTTAGAAAGAGTGCATGTATTGACAGAAGAAGTCGATAGACTGTTGAACGTGGGATTGATTAAAGAATCCTTTTATCCCGATTGGTTAGCCAATCCGGTCTTAGTAAAGAAGCTCAATGAAAAATGGAGAACTTGTGTCGATTTAACTGACTTAAATAAAGCGTGTCCCAAGGATAGTTTCTATTACCGCGCATTGATCAATTGGTGGACGCTATAATAGGATATGCAGTCCTTAGCTTTATCGATGCTTATTCCGGGTATAATGAAATCTCTATGTATGGTCTAGATCAAGAACATACTTCTTTCATTACCGATAGAGGGTTGTATTGCTACGTCAGAATAACGTTCGTATTGATCAATGCCGGAGCTACATATCAAAGGTTGGTTAACATGATGTTGAAAGAGCATATTGGTAAGACCATGGAGGTCTGCGTGGAAAACATGCTTATAAAATCAAAAGAAGTCGTGGATCATGTCAAATATTTGGAAGAGATGTTCAATATTTTATGAAAATTTTGGATGAATCTGAACACTCAAAAGTTCATCTTTGGTGTGGAATCTAGGAAGTTTTAAGGCTTCATGGTGAATCATCGTGGCATTGAAGCAAATCCGGAGAAGATCAAAGCCTTATTAAACATGAAGTCACCAACATCTATCAAACAAGTTCAAAGTTTAAGCGGGAGGATTGCTGCATTAAATAGGTTTCTTTCCAAGTCTTCGGACAAGTGCAAGGAATTCTTCAAAGCTATAAAAGGCGTGGGGAATGATTTTGTGTGGATGGCAGAATGCGAGGAAGCGTTCAAGAAGATTAAAGAACATTAAAGTTCCCTACCTCTCCTAGCTAAACCGATTGACGGTGAAACTTTGATACTTTACTTGGTCGTCTGATAATATTCAATTAACGTTGTACTAGTTCAAGAAGATGAGGAAAAATAACATTTTATGTATTATGTGAGCAACAAATTGATGGATGCGGAAACACGCTACACCAACATGGAAAAGTTGGTGTATGCCCTTGTACTTGCCGTAAGAAAACTTCGGCCATATTTTCAATCTCACAAAGTTAAAGTAAAAAAGGCTTACCCATTATGTCAAGTTAAGCAGAAACTGGAAGCTTCAGGAAGAATGTTGAAGTGGCTATCGAGTTAGGACAATTTGATTTGGAGTACAAGTCAAGATTAGCCATTAAAGGACAAGTGTTGGTGGATTACATTTTGGAGTTCCCTCATGAAGATTTTGATGGACAGAAAGCATTAGTCACAATATAACCAAAAAATGAAGAACATATAGACAAGGAAGAGATTATTGAATCTTGGTGGACATTACATATTGACGGAGCTGTTAATAGTGATGGTGCTGGAGTTGGAGTAGTATTGGAAAGTCCTGAAGGGCATCAACTCATAAGTGCGATACACTTTGCATGGAAGGCTACTAACAACAACGCCGAATATGAAGCTATGATAAGTGGTTTAAAACTAGCTTTGGAGATGAAGATTGCAAATTGAATTGTTCAAAGCAATTTCATGGTAGTTGAATATCAGGTGAACGGAGAATTTTAAGCTAGAGGACCATAGACAGAGTTGTATCTAAGATATTTACAAAGCCTCATTTGCAAGTTCAGAGAAGTGAGAATTGAGCAAATCCTAATAGGAGAAAATAGTAATGTCGACGCTTTGGAAAAATGGGGCTCTCATAAGAAAACAACTTTACTAGGCGTCATTCCTTTGGAGATCCAAGAGAAACCTAGTTTCCCATCTATGAAGGTTATGCAAGTTGATAACTCATCTGAGGAAACTTGGATGATTCGTATACGGGAATACTTGAAGAATGGAACACTTTTAAAGGATAGGATGACAGCAAGGCGACTCCAATATAAAGCACCACGATATGTGGAATATGATGGCGAGTAATAAAAGAGGTTTTAATCAACCTTTACTGAAGTATATTGCGAGAGAAGGTTGTCTTAATATTCTAAGAGAAGTACATGAAGGAATTTGTGGCAACCACTCGGGGGTGGATAACTTGTGATGAAGGTGTTACGGAAGGGTTACTACTGGCCAACTTTGCGGGAAGATTCGTCTCAATTAGTTAAAGCATGTGATAAATGTCAAAGATTTGCAAACTTCTCCAACATAAAGGCAACTCATCTAACCATTATGGAGAGTCCTTGGCCATTTTCCATGTGAGGGATTAACTTGATTGGGGAACTCCCCAAATTCAAAGGAGGGCTCAAGTACGTGATTGTAGTTGTAGATTAATTTACCAAATGGGCGGAATCTATGCCCTTAGCAACGATTACGACAAAGAAGATAGTAGATTTCGTCTACAATTCTATATTTTGTCAATTTGAGATTCCGTATAAGTTAATCTCTGACAATCGAAAGTAGTTCAACTGCAAAAAATTGAAGATGTTGTATGAAAACTTGAAGATAAAAAGGATTTTGCGGGAGTATATCATCCCTAAAGCAACGGACAGACGAAAGATATTAACAAAATCATCAAGCACACACTGAAAACTAAATTAGAGGATTGCAAGAGAGGTTGGAAGAGGAGCTTCCAGAAGTATTGTGGTCATACAACAGTACTCTTAGATCTACTACAGGAGAAACAACCTTCATGTTGACAAATGGTTGTGAAGCCATAGTATTGGTAGAAGTTGAAGTTGGATCTCTCCGCAGAAACAAATTCCGTTATGAAGATGGTGAAGTTACGTAACGGATTCAATTAGATCTATTAGAAGAAATCAGAATAGCCTCCTAAGTAATTGGAGGCTTATCAACAACAGGTATCCAGGTTCAAGAATAAAAAGGTCAAAGAACGGCCATTAAAATTTGGCGACTTGGTATTGAGAAAGGTCATTCCTAACACGACGATAGCTAGCCATGGAGTTTTCGGAGCTAATTGCAAAGGACCTTATAAGGTCCGAGCAGTACTTTAGGAAGGAACATATTATCTCAAAGACTTGAACGGAAAGCCTATTCCTCGTGCTTAGAATGCAGAGTATCTGCAAAATTATTTTTAGTAAGGCGCGACTTTGGCCCCTTACTTACTTACACTACAAGAAACAGGTCAAAAGACATCGGTTATAAACCGATGTTAAAAGTTTTCAAACGCGATGTCTTTGCATGTGTAGAGAAAGGTCCGGAGTTTTAGACATCGGTTTCTAAGATACAAGTAGACAACAGTTCTAACTTAGAAACTGATGTCTTTTTTCTAATATATTACATTTTAAAACATGATAACGAGTTCAATAATAGTTTTTCTTTTAATTTCTATCAATTTAAGTATGTGACATACAAAGAAAAAAAAAGACAACATTTATGTAAATTAGGACGTTGTGAATAAGTACTTTTAACATCGGTTATTTTATGAACTAATGTAAATAATAATATTAGACATCGGTTCTGTAGGCCTGTATTTTTGATCAATTTTGAACTGTTGTTAAAGATGTAATTTAACATCGGTTTTCTTAAATTGAACTGATGTCAAACCCCTATGAAAGGTTTTAATTGGTATCTGAACTATGTTCTTGCAAACCTATAAACCAAAACAAACCAAACCAATATCGCAATCAAAATAAAAAGGAAATTTTATTTTCATTACCAAACATCCAATAGCCACTAGGTTTTCAATATCCAAATATCTTGTATATTACCACTGATTTACATCCAAATAGTCAACAAAATATAAACATCTACATTACGACATTAATTACACAAACACAAAAAATGCACCCAATATTCGCTACTAGTGAGAGTAGAATCCGAAGTTGTGTCTGAATTGTTTACAGAGTTGTCTTCGCAATCTATACTTGAACTCCATATTCAGTTCCTGATCAAATGGATCCTCAATGGAGACAATAGGATACTGATCATATACAAATGACTTATAAAGATCTTTGAGCTTCTCTCCTGATATCTTCTCTGAACCATTGTTGTTCTGCAATTAAAGTAACAGGGCAAATAAATACACAAACTACAGAAATTGGTATAAACATATTAATGAGATATCCTTCATTGCCTCTAAGAAAGAAGAGGCGCCTACTGGAAGAATGATAAAATTCTGCAAGCAAACACATATTTGAGAACTCGAGGAACAAACTGTTGTAACATATCATAGTTGTAACGACCAAGGAATTACGCTTGTATTATATTATAATAAAGATAAATTATGTGTAATATTATGTGATTAACTGTGTTGAGTCAGTAAACCCTAATCATTATGTGCTACGTATTGTCTGTTTTGATCTGAACGTGTTTTGGATATTTATTAAATGTTTTATCGCAAGTTATATATTTTATATCAAAACCCGTACAGCTCAAACAGTGTTTTAAAAGCCCGTATTTCAAACAAAATCATTGGCCCTATTTTTCCAAAAATAACATATACCATATCGCTATTCTGAACCCCTAGACGTTTTACAAATTTACCTTTTTCGTGAAAAACGACTTTTCCGGACCCGTTCGGGTACCAAAAACCCCACAAAAATCACATTTTTATTTTTATATAATCATGAAATTATCATACATCATTTTTCTTTGCATTTTTGTAATATTCATAATTTTTGGGAATTTTTAGCATTTATTTTGTATTTATTGGATATTTAAAAATTCATTATTAATACCCAAAAATTATAAAAATTGGGACCAAATATTTTTATTAGGAGTGTAATTAGTCCCTTAATTTTATATGGGGGTATTATTTTGCATAAATATAAATAGCTAATTATTAGTAATTAATTAGTTAATTAATCATAAAAAATCAGAAAAATCAAGAAAATCCCCAATTCTCTGAAATTAGGGTTTGGAGTTCTTGGAATCGAATTCAATTTTGAAGGTGTTTATGTTCATCAAATCGAACATGTAAGTAATGGTTGTGAAGCTCTTTTGATTCTCTATCAGTTCATGTATTCATTTTTGCTATTAGATTAGTCGATTTTTAATTCGTAATTTTCGGGTTAATTCATGAATTTGGGTTTTTAGTTTGACTGATTGTTTGATGTTGTTGTTGTTGGGAACGATTAGATCGTCGAATTTCTGACTGTTTGGCACCGGTTTCATCGGATTTCGTTTAGGATTTAGGTTCGTCGGAGAACCGCCTTCGCGGCGGCGTTCTCGAACTTTCCGGCGTCGTGTTCGATGAGGAAGGAGGAGAAAGGTCATGTTTGTGTTGCTGTGGAACAGGAACGTGAAGAAACGGTGAGGAATCGAGGTGTCGTTGTGGTTCGTCGTCGAATCGAAGCTCGCCGGAGATTTCCCCGTCGGCGTCGGGTTTCCGTCCGGGCGGCCGTGTTCTTGAAGACCCGGGTTCGACCCGGTTTCCAACACGGTTTCGACTCGGGGTTTTATCCTCAAAAACCCAACCTGATTTCCTGTTCATGTTACTAAAATTTAGTTATTTATTTTATTTATATAAAAACAGAAATCAGTTTTATTAATTCTAAAAATCAAATAAAAATTAGATTTAAATTCTGAAAAATATTATAACTAATTTCTAAATTATTTTATTAATTTAGAAATTCGAATTTAATTATTTATCTAATTATTTATTAGTTATTTAATTAATTAATAATTAGGTAATTAATTAATAAATAAGTAATCGAATAATACGAATAATAATCCGATAATTAGTTAAATATTTCAAGTAACTCCTACCTATTCGAGTCGTGATTCGTTAAGTGAGAGTTATTAATCGAGCGATATTTATTCGAAGAATATCGTATTAATTATTTGTATCGAATAATTAAATATTGATCGTCAATTGATTAATAAATCGTATAATATTAATAATAACAATAATTCGGCAGTTATTCAAGGAATGCGAGTAGCTCATATTTATACGAGTAATTAATCGTTGAATTAGATTATGGTTCGAGTAATATTTACTTATTCGATAAATAGCGTATCAGTTAATTGTGTCGATTGGTTATTTATAAATAATCGATTTAATCAATAATAATAATTTATAAATAATTGTAATAAATTATAATTAATCCTAATAATTAGAGATTAATTATTTTAAAATACAATAATTATTAATTAATTATTTAAAAATATAATTGAGGATTATTTAATTATAATTAATTATTTATAATTAATTAAATCTTGTTTATTCATAATAATTAAACCGTTAGTCCGAATTGAGCGAAACGAAGACCCCTAGACTCAGATTAATGAAACGAATCCAATAAAAATAATTGTAAGTCATAATTTCTTTCAAAATAGGGTTGTCTTGTATTAGTTAATGGTTTATAGACCCTAATAGGGGTATAATCGAGTCAAATAAATCCCGAAAAATTGTAATAAAATTAGATAGGGTTAGTTAATACAGGTATGAGTCTAGTATTGATTCTAAAAATATTTATAAGTCGAAAAATTAATTATGTGCCTTATGTGCAATGTGTTTTACTTGATTATGTGAACTATACGTGTTATATAATTATATGTGTATATGTGCGAGTCAGATAGAAACGCATGGGTAGATTGATAGGGTTACGTAGTAACAATTCGAGATACGCGTATGTAGTAAGTTATCTAAACGAATATCTTTCTATGATTGGTTCAGTGTCAGCAAAGTCGATCAAGCTAGAGATAGAAGGCGGTGAGTTGAACCAGGTTAAGTATGCGCAAGACAAGTTTTTCCCCTATTCTAAATTCAGAATAGTGAATTATATCCCATTTTTCCATATCAATTACCTTTGATAATTCTTATTCATATACATAGTTACACAATTATTGAATCTTGTTTATATTTCATTTTGATTCTTGATTTCTCCCAATTTATGGAATCATTTATTCATATTTCTATACTTTTACCATTGTTACATATACTCGGATATATCCTGATGTTGGGATACATCAAAAGCATTCCAATTATTCTGGATGCTCAGCTTTGGACTGGATGGTTACGATACGGGCTGGGTTTCACCCAGACCTTTAATTAATAGGCCATAGTTTTCTGAGTACTCCTTATGTTGGTTGGGTCTATGTAGTTGGGTATAGATCCGCACTGTATCCTGACTGATCAGCAGGTTATAGTGCATATGTTGGTTCTTGTTTCCAGTCTTGTTCATTTGGCACTCGCCGGTGTTGGCAAATTATTATTCTATCCAGATACAGATGGTTGTTCAAACCAGCAGCTTATTGGTTCACTTATTCTTCTCTCTTTATACTATATATATATAAATATATATATATATATTGTTGCAGGCTTGTTGAGCAATTTTGGCTCATCCCCTTTTATTGTTATTCCTATTATTTTACAGTTAAGGTAGAGACTGAAACCTATCAGGACCCGCGTAGTCAAGAAGCGAGTCAAGCAGCGGGACCCTCTTATACCAAGAGTATTCATTCCTATCCCCGCAGAGAGTTTTGAGCTACCAGATCAGGTGTAACAGGATAAGTAGTAATGTTGGGTTGAATAAAAGTTTTATGTGTTTTGAATAAAAGTTGTGTGGTGAGAATGTTGATAGAATAAAGTTTTGTAACAAAGAGAGTTCTTGAGACAGATTGTTTTTATTTGGGTTTGTAATAAAGTTAGTGTGTCGTTCTTGTTTTCAACTTTTAACCTTAAAAGATCCTAAGTAGCAGTAGTTCGGGGTAATTATCATATTTATATTCCGCTTGTGCAGGTTTAGTTTGTAGTTGTTATTAATAATGCCCCATATATATACCCCGGATTTGGAGGGTGTTACAGTTGGCATCAGAGCTTAGGTTTTGACCCTTGAAAACAAGAACATTAGGATTAAGATAAGATAGGAAAATCATATAGGATAGAAGTAAAATGTTAGGATTGTTTGTTTATGTGATTAGAAGTTATGAGTTTTAGGATTGTGATATGATTGTTCTTGTGTTATTATTGTTATATATATTAGATGGCTTCTTCATCATCATCTACGGAGCGGACCAAGACAGATCCAGTAGTTGCACCAGTATTGGCACCAGTATCAGTGCAGATCTTTCCTCCATTTCCACCACCTCCACCATTGCCACCTGGACCAGCGCCAGAGATACCCCCTCCCCCAGAGGTACCAGATTTTGCAGATTATTTTCCATATTTTGAGCCGGAGATACCTGCTTTTCCACCGTTAGAGTTCCCGATATTTAATGTACCTGACATGGTTGATAATCCACAGTGGGAGGATTTAGAGCCCCAGGTACCCGTGCCGCCAGTTGAGATTCAAGAGATTCCACCGATGGAGCCTGAGTTGGAGCCACCAGTATATGCACCCATGGAGCAACCTGTTTTATTTCCCGCACCGCTAGCTATCTATACCCCTATGCCCGAGGTATACCAGTTTCCACAGCCGGAGTTCATGGACGAGGTAGTAGTAGATGACCCATTGCCATTACCTTCTTGAGGTTCCCGCACGGATCTTCGTGAGCATCATACAGTTACATATCAGTGTTTTCAGACAGAGACAGAGGAGAGGGTCAGATGGCAGGATCAGTGTCGAGAGATCCTTGGGTTGTTTGAGACACAGGCGGATGGTCCAGTTCGAGCACTTCACCCAGACTACATATTGAGAGAGAGGCTACGCCAGATTCACAGAGTTGGTTCTCAAAAACTTACTGACCTGAGGCAGCAGGACATTAGTGCAGAGGCAGCATACCGCAGGGCGATGAGACTTACAGAGGCAGTGTTAAAGGCTGTGCAGGAGGAGCTGAGCCATGTGCCACCAGGATTCTGATATTAGCAGACGGAGGAGTGTTATATTTTGTATATATTTTTGTAGATAGAGACAGCGTAGTATTGTATGACTAATTTGTATGAGTGTAGCTACTAGTTTTGACTGATAGCAGTAGCAGTACGACTGACGTATCATAGACTTTTTGTATCAAGCATTGACACCTGCAGCTGGTGTCCTACCCATATATATATAAGATGAACCTTTTCACATTTTCTTTATTTTATTTTTCCAGTCATTTAATCATTTACATTTATTTCACTATTTATTGTTGCATATTTTAAAATGATGTTTTATTTACGATCATGTTGTACCCTTTATGTTTTCAAAATTTTTAAAATTATTTTAAAAAGGGATTGATTTAAACATCGCAATGTTTTATTTATTTAGATATTTAATAAATTGTTTTCTTTCCCCATATCAACTGTTTTAACACTGTTTTAATATTATAAAGACTGTTTCTATTCCATAACACATGTTTAGTATATTATTATTAAGAGAACCCATTGTTTTATTATCAGAAAGATGGCGCCTAAAAGAAAAGCACGACCCGACTCATCTAACGGAAATATCGAGGGCCAAAACGATAATAATCAGATGGATCAGATATTCCATCTCATGCAACAGCAGATGTTGATGATGCAGCAACAGATGCAGCAGCAACAGCAGCATTTTCAACAACAAATGCTACAGCAAGCCGCTCATCCAGAACATCAAGTACCACCAGCAGCACCTATAGTTACTTTCATGCAATTCCAATCGGTAAAGCCTCCGGAGTTTGCCGGTTCCACAGATCCTACAAAGGCGAGAGCTTGGATGAAGGAGATAGAAAAGGCTTTTACGTTGGTGAAAGTTGAGGAAGAACAGAAGACGGATTTTTCCAGCTACTTTCTGAAAGGCGAAGCCAATTACTGGTGGGAATCGAAGAAAGCTTTGGAAGGGGAAGGTGTGGTGACCTGGGATAGATTCACTGATCTTTTCCTGGAGAAATATTTTCCTCGCTTCATGAAGAATCAGATGGAGATCAAGTTCCTGGAACTGAAGCAAGACAACTTATCGGTCGCGGATTATGAGACCAAGTTCACTGAATTAGCCAGATTTATTCCTGAGCAAGTGGATACGGATGAAAAGCGGACCAAGAGATTCCAGTAGGGACTGAAACCATGGATTCATAGCAGAGTAGCTGTATTTGAGCTGACGACTTATACGGCTATTGTTCAGAAGGCCATGATCATTGAAGGTGAGAGTGAAGCAGCTCAAAAAGAGAAGGGACCAGGAAATTCACATAACTGTTTCAACAGAAGGCCGGGATTTCAAGCCCAGGGAAAAGTAAATGCCAGGAGACTAGAACAAAATAACCAGAGGATGGGTAATCGACTTCCCGCCCCAACTCAGCAAAGACTTATCCGACCGCCTATACCTGATTGCAGAATATGTGGTAAAAAGCATACGAGGATTTGCAACAAGCCAAATGTCACGTGTTTCAAATGCAAGCAAAGGGGACACTACTCTGGAGAATGTCTGATGGGAAGAGCAGAAGTCACTTGTTTCCAGTGTGGAAGAAAAGGACATATTGCCAAGGACTGCAGAGGAGTTGCAATGGCCGCTAGTATTCCAAGGGTTTTAGCATTACCTCCACCTCCACTACCACCACAAAATCAGCCCAGAGCAAGGACTTTCAACATGTCAATGAAGGAAGCAGTATAGACTCCGAATGTGGTTGCAGGTACGCTCTCCGTGAATTCTGTAAATGCTCTAGTATTGATTGATTCAGGAGCTACTAGATCTTTTATTTCTGAAGATTTTATCTCTAAAATAAACTGTGAGATTCAGTGGTTAGATGAAGTGCTAGTTATAAAATTAGCAAATGATGATCAGGTTATGGTAGATCGAGTATGCCCAGATTGTGATATTGAGATAGGGAGATGTCATTTCTCAGTTGATTTGATACCTTTCAGGTTAGGAGAGTTTGATGTTATTTTAGGAATGGATTGGTTAGCTAGTAATAATGCTCAGATTGATTGCGCAAATAAGAAAGTGAAATTGCAGACTGAAAAAATACAATGGTAATATTTAAAGGAGAAAAACAACAGCAGAGATTCTTAACAATAATGCAGACGAAACAATTACTACGTCAAGAATGTCAAGCCTATTTAGCCTATGTGTTGGATACTAACAAAGAAAGTCCGAAGATTAAAGATATTCCTGTAGTTTGTGAGTTTCCCGATGTATTTCCTGAAGAACTTCCGGGACTTCCACTGAATCGAGAAATCGAGTTCACTATTGATTTAGCGCCAGGGACTGAACCAATTTTGAAAGCTCCATATCGAATGGCACCTGTTGAAATGAAGGAATTAGCAAAGCAGTTGCAAGAACTTCTTGACAAAGGAATTATAAGGCCAAGTGTATTCCCATGGGGTGCACCAGTATTGTTCATGAAAAAGAAGGACGGTAGCATGCGACTGTGTATTGATTATCGTGAACTGAACAAATTAACTATCAAAAATAAATATCATTTGCCTCGCATCGATGACTTATTTGATCAATTGAAAGGAGCAGCATGATTTTCGAAAATTGACTTAAGATCAGGTTATCATCAGTTAAAGATCAAGGCAGAAGATATTCCAAAGACTGCGTTCAGAACGAGGTACGAACATTATGAATTTCTCGTGATGGCTTTTGGACTGACGAATGCACCTGCAGCATTTATGGATTTGATGAATCGAGTGTTCAAAAAGTACTTGGATAAGTTTATCATTGTATTTATTGATGACATCTTGATTTATTCAAAGATGGAAGAAGAACATGCAGCGCACTTAAGAACGACATTGGAGATATTACGAAAGGAGCAGCTTTATGCGAAATTTTTGAAATGTGAATTTTGGTTAAAGGAAGTACAATTTTTAGGACACATCATTAGTATTGAAGGAATGCAGTGGACCCAACAAAGATTGAAGCTATTCTAAATTGGGAAAGACCAAAGACGCCAACCGAAGTCAGAAGTTTCTTGGGATTAGCTGGTTATTACAGAAGATTCATTAAAGATTTTGCAAAGATAGCCACACCATTGACGAAGTTGACGCAAAAGAATGAAAAGTTCGAATGGAACGAGAAATGTGAAGCAAGTTTCCAAGAATTAAAAAATCGACTAGTAACCGCACATGTGCTTGTTTTACCTGATGATCAAGGAGATTTTGTCATATACAGCGACGCTTTGTATCGAGGACTCGGATGTGTTTTGATGCAACATGGCAACGTGATCGCATATGCTTCCAGACAGCTAAAGCAGCATGAACAGAAATATCTGACACACGATCTCGAAATAGCACCAATCGTATTCGCACTGAAGCTTTGGAGACATTATCTATACGGCAAAAAATGTGAGATTTATACGGATCATAAAAGCTTAAAGTATATTTTCACCCAGAAGGAACTTAACATGCGACAACGACGTTGGCTAGAGTTAATCAAGGATTACGACATTTCAATCAGTTATCATCCAGGCAAGGCCAATGTAGTAGCAGATGTGTTAAGTCGAAAGGAACGATTGAACCTATTAACATCTTCAGAAAACTTAATCAAGGAATTCGATAAATTGGAGATTGAAGTTCATGTTCCAGAAGATTCTACTGAAATGATTTACGCCATGACCTTTCAGCCAGAATTGTTGGAGAAGATAAGAAGATGTCAAGAACAAGTAATGGATCAGGAAATTGATAATTTGACAGGATAAGAGATTACTAGTCAGAATGATGCTAAAGGAATATTTCGAGTTGTTTCAAGGATCTGGATACCTAACGTACCGGAATTAAAAGCGGAAATTTTACAAGATGCTCATAGTTCAAGATATTCGATTCATCGCGGAAGCACAAAGATGTACAGAGACCTGAAGGAAAACTTTTGGTGGCCAAATATGAAGAAAGAGATAGCGGAATAAGTTAGCAAGTGTTATACGTGCCAAAGAGTGAAAGCTGAACATCAACGCCCGAGTGGACTATTACAACCACTAGATATTCCATAATGGAAATGGGAACGCTTAGCTATGGATTTTGTAGTGGGACTTCCAAGGATGAAAGCAAATCATGATGCAATTTGGGTTATCATTGATCGATTAACGAAGTCAGCACATTTTCTTCCGATCAACGAAAGGTTTTCAATGGACAAGTTAGTGCACTTATATCTTAAGGAAATCGTAATGCGTCATGGAGTACCCGTATCGATTGTATCGGATCGAGATCCCCGTTTCAATTCGAGATTTTGGAGACAATTCCAAGAATGTCTAGGAACGAAGTTGAACATGAGTACTGCTTATCATCCACAAACGGACGGGCAAAGTGAAAGGACAATCCAAACAATTGAAGATATGCTACGTGTATGCGCAATAGACTTTGAAGGTAATTGGGACGAGCACTTACCGCTAGTGGAATTTTCTTATAATAACAGCTATCAAGCGAGTATCGGGATGCCACCTTATGAAGCTTTATATGGGAGAAAGTGCAGATCACCTACATGCTGGGATGAAGTTGGAGAACGCAAGATTCTAGGTCCAGAATGATTCAGCAGACCAAGGAAAAAGTAGAACTTATCCGCAAGCGACTTGAAGCAACGCAGAATCGACAGCGTAAATATGCCGATCAATCCAGAAAAGATATGGACTACCAGGAAGGAGAGCATGTATTGCTAAAGGTATCACATGGAAGGGACTAACCAGGTTTGGCAACAAAGGCAAATTGAAACCTCGCTACGTTGGACCATTTGAAATTTTGAAGAAAGTTGGAAAGGTTGCGTACGAGTTAGCTTTACCACCCCATATGCAGCATATTCATAACGTATTTCATGTATCTATGCTTAAGAAGTACAACCCTGATACAAGGCATATAATAGAATATGAACCAATAGAACTTCAGGCAGATTTGTCATATGTAGAGCAGCCGATAAGAATTCTAAATCGGCAAGAGAGGGTATTAAGAAATTAGTCTGTGTCATTAGTGAGAGTTTTGTGGAGAAACCCAGTGGTTGAAAAATCAACCTGGGAGCTCGAAAGTGAAATTTTAGAAAAGTATCCTCAGTTATTTGCATAGTGTGATTCTGAGGACAGAATCCTGTTAAGGGGGGAAATGTAACGACCAAGGAATTACGCTTATATTATATTATAATAAAGATAAATTATGTGTATTATTATGTGATTAACTGTGTTGAGTCAGTAAACCCTAATCATTATGTGCTACGTGTTGTCTGTTTTGATCTGAACGTGTTTTGGATATTTATTGAATGTTTTATCGCAAATTATATATTTTATATCAAAACCCGTATAGCTCAAACAGTGTTTTAAAAGCCCGTATTTCAAACAAAATCATTGGCCCTATTTTGCCAAAAACAACCTATACCATATCGCTATTCTGAACCCCTAAACGTTTTACAAATTTACCTTTTTCGCGAAAAACGACTTTTCCAGACCCCTTCGGGTACCAAAAACCCCACAAAAATCACATTTTTATTTTTATATGATCATGAAATTATCGTACATCATTTTTCTTTGCATTTTTGTAATATTCATAATTTTTGGAAATTTTTAGCATTTATTTTGTATTTATTGGATATTTAAAAATTCATTATTACTACCCAAAAATTATAAAAATTTGGGCCAAATATTTTTATTAGGAGTGTAATTAGCCCCTTAATTTTATTTGGGGGTATTATTTTGCATAAATATTAATAGCTAATTATTAGTAATTAATTAGTTAATTAATCATAAAAAAATCAAAAAAATCAAGAAAATCCCCAATTCTCTGAAATTAGGGTTTGGAGTTCTTGGAATCGAATTCAATTTTGAAGGTGTTTCTGTTCATCAAATCGAACATGTAAGTAATGGTTGTGAAGCTCTTTTGATTCTCTATCAATTCTTGTATTCATTTTTGCTGTTAGATTAGTCGATTTTTAATTCGTAATTTTCGGGTTAATTCAAGAATTCGGGTTTTTAGTTTGACTGATTGTTTGATGTTGTTATTGTTGGGAACGATTAGATCGTCGAATTTCTGACTGTTTGGCACCGGTTTCATCGGATTTCGTTTAGGATTTAGGTTCGCTGGAGAACCGCCGTCGCGGCGGCGTTCTCGAACTTTCCGGCGTCGTGTTCGATGAGGAAAGACGAGAAAGGTCGTGTTGGGTTGCTGTGGAACAGGAATGTGAAGAAACGGTGAGGAATCGAGGTGTCGTTGTGGTTCGTCGTCGAATCGAAGCTCGCCGGAGATTTCCCCGCCGGTGTCGGGTTTCCGTCCGGGCGGTCGTGTTCTTGAAGACCCGGGTTCGACCCGGTTTCCAACCCGGTTTCGACCCGGGGTTTGATCCTCAAAAACCTAACCTGATTTCCTGTTCATGTTTCTAAAATTTAATTATTTATTTTATTTATATAAAAACAGTAATCAGTTTTATTAATTCTAAAAATCAAATAAAAATTAGATTTAAATTCTGAAAAATATTATAATTAATTTTTAAATTGTTTTATTAATTTAGAAATTCGAATTTAATTATTTATTTAATTATTTAATTATTTATCTAATTATTTATTAGTTATTTAATTAATTAATAATTAGATAATCAATTAATAAATAAGTAATCGAATAATACGAATAATAATCCGATAATTAGTTAAATATTCTGAGTAACTCGTACCTATTCGAGTCGTGATTCGTTAAGTGAGAGTTATTAATCGAGCGATATTTATTCGAAGAATATCGTATTAATTATTCGTATCGAATAATTAAATATTGATCGTCAATTGATTAATAAATTGTATAATATAAATAATAACAATAATTCGACAGTTATTTAAGAAATGCGAGTAGCTCGTATTTATACGAGTAGTTAATCGTTGAATTAGATTATGATTCTAGTAATATTTATTTATTCGATAAATAGCGTATCAGTTAATTGTGTCGATTGGTTATTTATAAATAATTGATCTAATCAATAATAATAATTTGTAAATAATTGTAATAAATTGTAATTAATCCTAATAATTAGAGATTAATTATTTTAAAATACAATAATTATTAATTAATTTTTTAAAAATATAATTGAGGATTATTTAATTATAATTAATTATTAATTAATTAAATCGTGTTTAATTCATAATAATTAAACCGTTAGTCCGAATTGAGCGAAACGAAGACCCCTGGACTCAGAAAAATGAAACGAATCCAATAAAAATAATTGTAAGTCAAAATTTCTTTCAAAATAGGGTTGTCTTGTATTAATTAATGGTTTATAGACCCTAATAGGGGTATAATCGAGTCAAATAAATCCCGAAAAATTGTAATAAAATCAGATAGGGTTAGTTAATACAGGTATGAGTCTAGTATCGATTCTAAAAATATTTATAAGTCTAAAAATTAATTATGTGCCTTATGTGCTATGTGTTTTACTTGATTATGTGAACTATACGTGTTATATAATTATATGTGTATATATGCGAGTCAGATAGAAACGCATGGGTAGATTGATAGGGTTACGTAGTATCAATTCGAGATACGTGTATGTAGTAAGTTATCTAAACGACTATCTTTCTATGATTGGTTCAGTGTTAGCAAAGTCGATCAAGCTAGAGACAGAAGGTGGTGAGTTGAACCAGGTTAAGTACGCGCAAGGCAAGTTTTTCCCCTATTCTAAATTCAGAATAGTGAATTATATCCTATTTTTCCATATCAGTTACCTTTGATAATTCTTGTTCATATACACTGTTACGTAATTATTGAATCTTGTTTCTATTTCTTTTCGATTCTTGATTTCTCCCAATTTATTGAATCCTTTATTCATATTTCTATACTTTTACCCTTGTTACATATACTCGGATATATCCTGATATTGTGATACATCAAAAGCATTCTGATTGTTTCGGATGCTCAGCTTTGGATTGGATGGTTACGATACGGACTGGGTTTTACCCAGACCTTTAATTAATAGGCCATAGTTTCCTGAGTACTCCTTATGTTGGTTGGGTCTATGCAGTTGGGTATAGATCTGTATTGTATCCTGACTGATTAGGAGGTTATAGTACATATGTTGGTTCTTATTTCCAGTCTTGTTCATTTGGCACTCGCCAGTGTTTGCAAATTATTATTCTATCCAGATACAGATGGTTGTTCAAACCAGCAGCTTATTGGTTCACTTATTCTTCTCTCTTTATACTATATTTATATATATTGTTGCAGGCTTGTTGAGCAATTTTGACTCATCCCCTTTTATTGTTATTCCTATTGTTTTACAGTTAAGGTAGAGAATGAAACCCATCAGGACCCTCATAGTTAAGAAGCGAGTCAAGCAGCGGGACCCTCTTATACCAAGAGTATTCATTCCTATCCCCGAAGAGAGTTTTGAGCTACCAGATCAGGTGTAACAGGATAAGTAGTAATGTTGGGTTGAATAAAAGTTTTGTGTGTTTTGAATAAAAGTTGTGTGGTGAGAATGTAGATAGAATAAAGTTTTGTAACAAAGAGAGTTCTTGAGACATATTGTTTTTATTTGGGTTTGTAATAAAGTTAGTGTGTCGTTTTTGTTTTCAACTCTTAACCTTAAAAGATCCTGATTAGCAGTAGTTCAGGGTAATTATCATATTTATATTCCGCTTGTGCCGGTTTAGTTTGTAGTTGTTATTAATAATGCCCCAAATCTATACCCCGGATTTGGAGGGTGTTACAATAGTATCATTAATTCTCCAAAGACATATCATGTTAATAAAAATATGAAAAAAATAAGAACTTACCAAAACTATTCTCAGAGAATAATTAACTAATAATTCACATATCTTCCCTAGGTTGCACATTTATACGACTTGGTAGTTCTTATAGGTAATAAATCAAGTAACCAATCAAAATATAATTAACTTCCAAAGAGATTGGACATGCAATGCATAGCTACCTTATGGATGAGGTTGGATGAACATCCCTGTTTGCGTAATCAGACATAATTTAGTAACAGCTAGTCCGCACCCATTTTTAGTATGATGACCATGTTTCAAATCATTTTCCGGCAGACCTCCAGGCATTCAAAATTGACTATAATTTACTCTATCCACTTGGTCATTTGCCAGAACAGAGAGCTATCACTGGTAACATGTTCTAACTTAGAATATGTATACATCCTGAATTAATTCTACTATCACTGCTGACTGCTATAGCACACACCAGTTCAAAGAATGAACATGTATATAAATCTATATCTATCCCGACTACATATACAACTTGCATAAACATATAAATACAATGAAACACGTGAACCCAATGCACAGAACCAAATTAAAAAGAAAAATAAAACATGGCCAAATTTACACAACTACAGAAGAGATGCATCTATCATTAAAAAACCAAGCAACTCAACTGACTTTTTCCTCTTGTTTCTTTTTCGCATCTTTAGGCACAAAACTACCATCTGCTTTAGCAACACATTTCGATTTTGATTTTGCATATTGTATATGCTATATATTGAAACATGGTCATATTAGAAGATCGCATTATATATATATATAAACATCCTCCATGTGCTAGCAAGACATTTAAATTTACATTAATTTAATTACAGAAAAGAGAACCAAATTAGACATTTATATACTATTCCGTTTATATACTATACAGAGACGCAACTACAATTATCAAGTCAAGTAGTGTACAGCCGAGTCTGGGAAAAAAGGCTTTCAAATAGTCTGCGCAAAGATCACGTGTAGAATATATACGCAATAAGGTAACTAAGTGAGAAAATGCCTTCATGTTACCCCTGCTTAACAAATTCTTGAAGCAGCAGACCGTTACCAGTCCCAACATCAAGCACCCTCCAATCAACAATATCCAAGGAGCTGGTGTTATCTTCATGATCACAAGCTAAGACACAGCGCTTGGATCACAATATCCAAGGAGCTGGTGTTATCAATCCAGAATGGATTTTAACAAAACAGAACCAAATTTAATGGATTACATACTTCTGAAGGAGACACGGGCACCATTATATCCTAGAAGAATCTTATTCTGCATGTCCTTTGTTTTCTGGTTTTGTTTGGAGATGCACTATTATATATATCTGCTGCTCAGCGCATGAAATGAATCAGCACATACTCTGCATATAATAGCTACAGACAAAGATCCAAATTGAGGACGGTGTCTCTAGTCAAGTTAGGTATATATATATATAACTGAAAAGAAGTGGTATAGGTCAAAGAAAGCAAAGTATATGTGGTGCAAAACATAGTTAAATTACCTTATATTAAAACATTTAAAAGAACTGCGTTGATACAGGATCGTCCAGATTAGTAGAATTTGCTTGAAGCATAAGGAGGGAGGCAAGTATAGTGTGACCTATAACCTGAAAGACTAGGTACAGGGAAAAACTCTCAAGATAAATGTAAGTAATCAAGGTTACTCCAGATGTGCATGTGTCTGTGTTTTTCTTTTTCTATATGTCCGTAAGTCTTGTTGGGTGGCATAGAACTTACAGACACGATCTTGCATATTAGAAGCGACGAAGAAGCTCCTAAAACCACAGCAAACCTATAGGCAATTAGCAGAATATATAGACAGAGAGAAAAGACCTGCAAAATGTGAAGTCAACTAAACAATTTGCCAAATAGAAGTTGTTAATTATCTATAGACTTGTTAGATATGTAGAGAAGATATCAGTTGATGAATAGTTACTAGCTTTCTGTTTGCCATATTTGACACTGAATGTCATAATGCCGAAAGCTTTGTCTCCTTCAACATCAGGTATGTCCTGTGGCGATACTTCATATTTATTATTAAAGCTTTAAATGATTGGTTTACCCAGCGCATTCTGCATATATATTGGTTCAGTTCCTATATATGGCCATATAGCATATTATAAACAACTAGCATTTGTTCTCTGCTGCATGCAATAGTGTAGTTAGTTACCTGGATGTGGTAAAAGGCAGCAGGCAGCATCGTGAGTCCCAATAGTCCGCCCATAGAAAATGAAGTCATTGCCGCATTTGTTTTCCATCTAAGTAAAGGTAGCTGCTAAGAAACATTATAGGTTACCCATTTTAAATAAATCATTTAAAGAAAAACAAGACAAGGGAGTAAACACAGTTAATATCGGTGAGGGATAGTTAAGGGTCAAAGAACAAGTTAAGTAGTTTGATTACTTTGTCCATGTCCATATCAAACACTTGATTTATCCCAGAGGTATAGATACTCGCACAAGAAAATGGTAGGAGTGCCTGCATTTAGACATAAACTCATTTATATAAGGGAGATGATGCATAAAAACATCTTCAATGGTTAACACCACAAATATATAGTTAGGGGGGCTGAATATTGTTCAAGGGAACCGAATAAATTATTTTATATTTTTTGAAAATTTTTACTAAAATTCATGTAAATTTTGATGGTTAGCGGAGAGCGTAACTGTCCAGTCCCAGGTTCCTTCCCTGGATAGCACCCATATATACTAACTACAAATTTAAATTATATATGCACGGTCATAAATAATTAAAGTCAAATATGTTATGTCAATCATATGCATATAAAATACAAAATTTTTAACTCAACTCAAAACAAAATTTATATATGTCCCTACCTGTAGAACTCCCTCAAAATATGCAGGTGATAAATCTCCAACAGAAGTCAAGGGCAGCAGAGAAACTGAACATATTCCAACAATATATCATGCAAGAATGTTAGTCGTTGAAGGCAATTCCATATGTATGATCTATATTGTAATCGGCTTCAAATAAGTATAAAATATACACATACAAACAACTTACAGTGTAAATGAGAGGGTATATATTACAAGAAACATGTCACAATCACAATTATGAACTTGAGCTCCTATAGGAAACAAGTAGTAGAATGGAAATTCTTCTGGTACATGTTAGAATTACATGGAAAATCATTTATTCTTGTCATCATCGAGAAGATACTTGGCTTTCCACAAACACAAGACAGCTAAGTGCCACAAAATAACAAACTTTGAATGAACAAGAACTAACGAGTTCAAATCAAAGAAAGAAGTTGTATTAGTAATTGTTACGGCTGCTAAAACTTGAAATCCATCATCACAAAAGTCTTGATAAGCAAAAGAAAAGCCTCTTGTACATATATATTAAATAAAACCTAATACCCATACATATACTGGTCACCTAAAACCATGATACATATTCACACAAGTAAATACATGCTTCCACAGTTCTAACTAATCAAGAAGTTTCAAGTAACATATATAGTGATGATCAAACTTCAGTTACAATTGTCAAATCCTAATGATTCACAGTAGATAAATTGACCACAGGTAAACACACGCTTCTCTAGTAAAAAAATTGACCACAAATATAGTATATAAAAATATAATAGCTTGAACAGGCTGGCAAGCCATGTAATTCAGAACCTGGAACTCAGCTCCATAAAATCAATAAAAATCACTGTTAGATATATTTATGATGTCATGTCTAATTTGATTTGTTTAGTTCAGAACTTACTATCAGAACTTAACTAGAAATCAGAACTTACTGAAGACAGGAAGTTATCAGAACTTAAGTCATCAGGACTTACATCAGAACTTAAGTGCGGATATACTTCAGGGATGAAAAGCGGCTGATTTACAGGAGAGGATCTGGATTAAACAAAAAAAGATATGCTTGGAGAGTTGGACAGCTAAAGGACTACAGTAGATAATCTCTGATTGATGTATTTTAGGAAACAGAACATATCATATCAATTAGGAGATATCTTGTAACTGTGTACATATAAACACAGATTAGGATTTACACTAGAAGTGTTATCATTCACGAGAATATTATTTATTATAACCCTAGCAGCTCTTAGTGATATTATACATCACTAAGAGAGTAGATTAAACCTACTGTAACAGAGTTTGATATATTGAATAAACTTATTTTCTGTTACATACTTGTGTTTATAATCGAATTGATTGTAGATACTATATTCAACCCCCTTCTATAGTATCATTGAGGCCTAACAAGTGGTATCAGAGCCAATCTGTTAAGCTTACAAATATTCAAGATCCAAATAAACAATCAATCATGTCTGATCAAGCAAAAATACCAGACCCTCAATAACCTGCAAAGGTTCAACCCATTCAAAACACCAGTAGATATGAAACCATCAGGGTTCCTATGCTCAGGGTGTGTGAGTACCCTATATGGAGTGTAAAGATGGCCATGTTTCTGGAAGCTACAGATCCTGAATATTTAGACAGAATTTATGATGGTCCACACAAGCCCACAAAGCTTTCTGTTGCAGTTGGGAATGAGCCACAGAGGATGATTCCCAAAGAAAAGAGAGAATCCACCACTGAAGACATCTCTTCACTAGGAAATGATGCAAAAGTAAGACACTTTCTTCATAGTGCACTTGATAATGTCATGTCAAACAGGGTGATTGGATGCAAGACTGCAAAAGAAATCTGGGATGCATTGGAAGTGAGATGTCAAGGAACCAATGCTATCAAAAAGAACAGGAAGACAACACTCATACAGGAGTATGAGCACTTTGACTCAAAATCTGATGAGTCGCAAACTGATACATATGACAGATTCACAAAGCTGTTGAATGATCAGTTACTAGTGGATAAGGAATATGACACAGAAGATTCAAATCTGAAATTCCTACTAGCTCTTCCTGAAAAGTGGGATTTGAAGGCTACTACAATAGGAGACAACTATGAACTTGCTGATATGTCTCTTGATGAAATCTATGGGATGCTCAAGACTCATGAACTTGAGATGGAGCAAAGAAAGAAGAGGCATGGAGGGAAGTCTAAGACACTTGCTTTAAAGGCTGAAGAAAAACCAATTGTCTCTATAAAGGTAAAAGGAAAGGCTCTCATCATACAGTCTGATTCAGAGTCATCAAATTCTGATGATGATGATTCAGAACCTAAAAATTTATCTGAAGTGGATGTTGATGCAGAGATGATGTAAATGTGTGCTCTTATGATGAAGGGTATCGCAAAGATAGCCTACAAGAAATTCAGAAAAGGTAAGAAGTTTTCCAGGAAAGGTGGAAGTTCTGACAAGAAAGGGTCCAGAAATACTGAAGGCAGAGGAGGAAAGTATAACAGAGGAGACAACTCAAATTTCAAATGCTACAATTTTGGTGAGAGAGGCCACATCTCTCCTGATTGCAAGAAAGGAAAAAGTGATAAAGGCTAGGCACTTATCACAAAGAAGAAAAACTGGGCAGACACTTCAGAATCTGAAGAAGAGATGAACTATGCCTTAATGGCAAATGCTGATAGCAGTTTTGATGCTGCTGAACTGGAGGTACCTCTATCAACTCTTGCTTTTGATACAGAAGATATTAGTGAGTTGAGATTATTTCTGAAAAAAAATTATATTAGCTATAGAGATCAGACTTTACAGAATGAAAGATTAAAATCTGAAAATCTAAAGTACAAAAATAGAAATAGCTATCTTGTAGAAGAGTTAGTCAAGATGAACACTATTCAGACAGAGAGAGATAATGTTGTGTATGTTAAGAATGAATTGCTTTAACAGAATGATTATCTAAAAACTGAATTAGAAAAAGAAAGAGAAATCATCAAGACTTGGACTAACTCAGGAAAAACAACTCAGAATATTCTAAGTAGTGGAAATTGGAAAGAGGGGTTAGGTCATAAAGATGGTAAAAGTGAGAAAGGGACTTTTCCAATTAAGCCAATTGCTATCAAACATACTAAAAAGCTAATGGTAAATCCTGTTAAATTTATTGCAAAAACTGTTGTGTCTGATTATGAAGAGATGAAAGACTCTAAAACAGAAGTCAAAGAAAAGTCAACTTCTGACAAATTAAAACAGGATAAACCAGCTATGGTAAACATTGGCTTAATGACAAAGAAGCAGATTAAGTATAAGCTGAAAGAGATTAAAAATGTGAACAAGGTAAAGGAAGCTAGGAATAATAGGAATGGAAAGGAAGGTGTAAATAAAAGTAATAATTTTATGCATGTTCTTAATGCTCCTAGAAAGAAATGTTATAATTGTGGAAACTCTAACCATCTTGCTTCTTTTTGCAAGAAAAATAAAGATATAAACTCTTTACCTCCTAGATCAGGAGTTAAGAGTCAGTCTGTTAGGTTTAAACCACAAAATCCTTGTTTTCATTGTGGTAGTTTATGGCATTCTATCTATACTTGTAAGGAATATCATAGTTTGTACTATGATTATTATGAAATAAAACCTTCTTTAAAGAAAGTTAGTGTAATTCCTTCTAGTGTAAATTCTGATGCAAAGTCTGATATAAAGTCTGATAAAAAGCATGTTAGCATAAACTCTGAAACTAAATCCGCTGCAAATGCTAAAAAACTTAATAAGGCCAAAGGATCCAAGCAAGTCTGGGTTCTTAAAACTAATCAATAGTGGTCTTTGTGATTGCAGGGCAACGGGAAAACATCCTGGTTCTGGACAGTGGATGTTCAGGACATATGACTGGAAATAAAGCCCTGCTATCAGACTTTATGGAGAAAGCTAGCCCAGGAGTTTCTTATGGAGATTGCAACATGGGAAAGACTCTGGGATATGGCAATATCAATCTTGGGAATGTCATAATTGAATCAGTAGCTCTTGTCTCAGGAATTAAACACAATCTGCTAAGTGTGAGTCAAATCTGTGACATAGGTTATCATGTGGATTTCTTTGAAGAACACTGTGAAGTTGTAAGTAATTCTACAAACAAAGTGGTTCTGAAAGGTTATAGACATGGTAACATATATGAAGCCATACTTTCAATAGATTCTGATGGTTCTACAATCTGTCTGTTCAGCAGAGCATCAATTGAAGAAAGCTGGAATTGGCATAAAAGACTCTCTCATTTAAATTTCAATAACATAAATGAGCTAGTAAAGAAAGATCTTGTGAGAGGACTGTCAAAATCAATATTTGCTCCTGATGGTCTTTGTGACTCATGTCAAAAGGCAAAACAAAGAAAATCTTCATTCAAGAGTAAAACTGAATCCTCAATTCTTGAGCCTTATCACTTACTGCATGTTGATCTATTTGGTCCAGTCAATGTCATGTCTATTGCAAAGAAGAAATATGCTATGGTTATAGTGGATGAGTTCACAAGATACACTTGGGTGTATTACTTGCACAAGAAGAATGAAACTGCATCTACTCTAACTGATCATGTCAGACAGCTGGATAAGTTAGTCAAAGATTCATGGAAGAGTTCTGTAAAGAGCAAGGAATAAAGCAGGAATTTTCTGCACCTGGAACTCCACAGTAGAATGGAGTTGTAGAAAGAAAGAACAGGACTCTTATTGAAGCTGCACGAACTATGCTTGATGAAGCAAAGCTATCAACCTATTTTTGGACTGAAGCTGTGCGGACTGCTTGTTTTACACAGAATGTTACACTCATAAACAAGCATGAAAAAACACCATATGAGATGGTGAAGAAAAAGAAGCCAAATTTGAAATACTTTCATATATTTGGATGCAAGTGTTTTTTTATTCTTAAGACTCATCCTGAACAGCTGTCAAAATTTGATCTAAAAGCTGATGAAGGAATTTTTGTTGGATATCCACTTTCCACAAAAGCCTTCAGAGTCTACAATTTAAGAACCAGGGTTGTCATAGAATCTATCAGTGTATCTTTTGATGATAAAAGATTACTGGACTTGAAGATTTCAATGATCATAATCAGCTGAGATTTGAAAATAAAGATGTAAATTCTGATTCTGTAAATTCTGATGACCTAAATCCTGATCCTGTAAGTTCTGATGGGTTAAATTATGATGTCATTGAAACTGTGGTAACTGCTCCAAAGGAAAATGCACCTGTTCAAGGGGAGCAAGCTGATGATCATACCACATCTCAAGACTTTCAAGAAGCATCAGAACCAATCACTGGCTCTTCAAGTTCTGATTCATCAAATTTTGATGAGCCGAATTCTGACAATTCTGGAAACTCTAATTCTTCAATTCCTGAAGGATCCAACTCAAATTCTGGAATCTCGGAGAGCATAACTTCAGGGGAAGCATCAGAAAATGCTGATGGAGATAGCATAGATCATGGGGGAGGATCCAGTTCTAGATATCAACTTCCATCTGCAAGGAAGTGGTCTAAATCACACACACCTGACTTAATAATTGGAGATCCTGAAGCAGGTGTCAGAACTAGAAGAACAACAACAAATGAATGTCTCTATCATTCCTTTCTATCTCAGACTGAACCAAAGAAAGTGGAAGAAGCTCTTCAAGATGCTGACTGGGTGAAAGCAATGCAGAAAGAGTTAAATGAATTTGAAAAAAATAAAGTCTGGACCCTAGTGCCAAGACCAAAGAACAGATCCATTGTTGGCACAAAATGGGTGTTCAGATTCAAAACTGACAGTGATGGCATAATAACAAGGAATAAGGAAAGATTGGTTACAAATGGATATTCTAAACAGGAGGGTATCGATTATGATGAAACATATGCTCCAGTTTCTAGATTGGAAGCCATAAGAATCTTTTTGACTTATGTTGCTCACAAGAAGTTTAAAGTCTTTCAAATGGATGTAAAGAGTGCATTTCTCAATGGAGAATTAGAGGAAGAGGTATATGTTGAACAACCTCCAGGATTTGTAAATCCAAAATTTCCTAATCATGTCTACAGACTTGATAAAGCACTCTATGGCCTAAAGCAAGATCCAAGAGCATGGTATGAAACTCTGGCACAATTTTTTCTGAAAAGTGGATTTACCAGAGGAACAATTAATAAAACTCTGTTCTATATCAACCATGGCAAGGGCTTACTTTTAGTCCAAATTTATGTTGATGATATCATTTTTGGTTCTACAAATGCCAAACTCTGTGAAAAGTTTCCAAAGCTAATGCAGTCAAGATATCAAATGAGTATGATGGGAGAACTGTTATGAATATGTTGTGTACTTGATGATTACCTAAACAAAACATCTAAGTAGATTTTACTTAGTGAAATAATGTAGCACTCGACGGATAAGAGTTTTAGTCCCGACGGATAACTCATTATAGTCCCGACAGATGATTAACTTATTATCCATCGAGTGAGTAACTTATGTAATAATAAGTTTGTAGCACAGTGTTGTATGCACCTTTGTATAGAATCTGTAGTAGCATATAAGTCATGTTGACTTTAACTAGATATGCAGAATAGGTTGATTAACTGTACATAAGTAATGTCTTGTAATTCTGTATAAGTGAAATGAAGTCAAGTGCCAAAATTGCTACCAACGGATGATTAACAAAGCTTCGACGGATGATCAAATGACTATCAACGAATGTTTAACATAGCAGTCGACGGATGATCAATTAAGTCATCGACGGATAATCAATTAAGTCATCGACGGATGATCTGAAAGTCGACGGATGATCATATCAAGATTCAAACATCAGTTGAACAGTGAAAGCTGACACACAGCCGTTGAGTTGGATACAAGTACACTGTGGAAGCCCATTAACTGGGTAATAGAGGACAAAAAGCAGCAAAGATCAAGACTGTTAGATTTTATATTTGTTCAGTTCTTTTGACTTTGTAATCTTGGTAATATATAAACCAAGAGAGTAGCAAATAGAAAAATAACTGAGATAGCTAAGAAACAACAACAGAGAAATCTTTGTAAGCACTATCTTTAGCATTTCCTGTGTTCTTAGTAGTTCTATTTTTATAAGCAGCTGTGAGCATTTCTGCACACAGAGTCCTCTCGATATATTAAATATATCTCTGGTGGAATTGTTTAAATCCACCAGAAAGTTTTTAAAGACTCTTGTTTTTAATTACTTATGTTTTGATTCATTCAAGTTTATATTCCGCATTGTGCTAATTAAAACAGATATATCAATAATCGAGTTGAACATTTTCATTTCAAGAAAAAGGTTCAAGAATTCCATTCAACCCCCCTTCTGTAATTCTTGCTATATTGTTAAGGGACTAACAATTGGTATCAGAGCGAGCTCTTAATCTACAAAGAGTTTAAAGATCAAAACAATTCAGCAAGATGAACAAGAAAGATGTTGGTGTCAAGATTCCTTTTCTTGATAAAGATAATTACCATCATTGGAAGGTAAAGATGCATCTTCACATGCTTTCTCAAGATGAGGCCTATGTGGACTGCATAGAAAGAGGCCCTCATGTTCCAATGAGAGCTGCAACAGGAAATGAACCATCTGTTCCAAAGCCAAGGCATGAATGGTCTGATCCTGATATTGAACAAGTCAGGAAAGATAAAAAGGCCATGAACATTTTGTTCAATGGTGTTGATGCAGACATGTTTGATAACATCATCAACTGCAAGACTGCCAAGGAAGTTTGGGACACAATACAGATAATCTGTGATGGTACTGAGCAAGTAAGAGAAAATAAAATGTAGCTCCTGATTCAGCAATATGAGCATTTTCATAATGAAGAAAGTGAGTCATTTACTGACATTTTTAGTAGATTCCAAAAGCAACTAAATGCTCTTAAATTGCATGGAAGAGTCTATCAAACTAAAGACTCCAATCTGAAATTTCTTATATCTCTTCCAAAGGAATGGAAACCGATGACAGTCTCATTGAGAAACTCGCAAGATTATAAGGAGTTTACTCTGGAGAGACTGTATGGCATTCTGAAGACCTATGAGCTTGAGATAGAGCAGGATGAAAGAATGAAGAGAGGAAAGAAGAAAGGAGGATCCATAGCACTAGTGGCTGAACTGGAAAAGGAGAAGGAAGTGAAGATGGAAGCTGTGGAATCAACTTCAAAGGCCTGTGAAAGCAAGGGTAAAGGGCTAGCTGCAAAGAGTGAAGATTCATTGAGTCAAGATGACATGGAGGACATTGATGAGCACTTAGCATTCCTTTCAAGAAGATTTGCCAAGCTCAAGTTCAAGAAGAACTTTGGAGCTGCCAAGCCAAATAGAAACATGGTGAATAAATCAAAATTCAAGTGTTTCAAATGTGGCTTGGCAGGGCATTTTGCAAATGAGTGTAGAAAGTCAGATTCCAGTAAGAAAAGATTTGAGTCTGTGGATTATATGCAGAAATACTTTGATCTACTCAAACAGAAGGAAAAGGCTTTTATTACACAAGAGAATGACTGGGCAGCTGATGGTTTGGATGAAGATGAGGATGTCAGCAATGTCAATCTAGCCCTTATGGCCAAGTCTGATGAAATAGAGACAAGTTCCTCAAGCAATCAGGTAATCACTACAAACCTTGCACATTTATCTAAAGCTGAGTGTAATGATGCAATAAATGACATGTCTACAGAATTGTATCATTTGCGTGTTACACTTAAGTCCCTCACTAAAGAAAATGCTAAAATCAAAGAAAACAACTTGTTTTTGAGTGAGAGGAATAATGTGCTTGAGTCTCAGTTTGTTGAGTTTGAGAAACTAAAAATTGAGTGTAGAATTGCCAAGGAGGAATTAACTGAGTCCTTGAAAAAGGAAGAAATTTTAAAGAAGCAGCTCGATCGTGAACAGGAGGTGATTAAAGCATGGAAAACATCCAGAGATGTTCATGCTCAAATCACCAAGGTTCAAGGAATTGAGTCTTTTTGTGATGAAGCCTGGAAAAAGAATAAGGAGAAACTAGAACCTATTTTGGTAGATGGATTGCTGACAGATGTAGACTCGACGGATGATGAGGACTATCTGTCGGATAACAAAAAGTGTTATCCGTTGAATGATAAAAATCCTCATCCGTCGGCTGTGAGCAAACCCATTAGCAAAGCCAAATTAACCAAGCTAAATGAAAAGTATGGATCTGTTTCCAAGAACTCTATTTCAGGAGAGTCAAGTCAAGCCAAGAAAGGGAAGAAGGCTAATGTTGGTCACATGACTGCCAAACAGTTAAGTGACAGACTTGAGAAGATAGAGGTAAAAACAGAGACTAAAAGGAAAAACAATAGGAATGGTAAAGTAGGGATTAACAAACATAATAACTACACACCTGACAAATATGCTCCTAGAAAAATCTGTGTCAAATGTGGTAGTGTAAATCATTTTTCTGTAAATTGCAAATCTGCCATGCCTAAACCCATATCTGTTCAGCCTCAATTCTCTAACATGAATGCCATGCCTCCCATGCCTGTTAATGCTATGCCTACACAGAACATGAATGCACAGTTTGCTAATATGCCATTTGCACCTAATCCATATTATGCTGCATACAATATGCCTCAAATGCCATTTAGTATGCCTTACTGGAATAACATGTTTGCACCAAGCATGCCATTTCCTGTTAGCCATAACATGCATGATAATTATGTTGCATCTAGTGGTTTCAATGGCCCAACCCAAATGACTAAGGAAGAATCTGAAATTCCTAAGTCAAATGAGTTAAGACCTAAGAAACAGAAGAAGAAAGCTAACAAGGCAGGACCCAAGGAAACTTAGGTACCAAAATCAACTTGATTTGATTTTGATGTGTGCAGGGAAACAGAAGGAATCTTTGGTACTTGGATAGTGGTTGTTCAAGACACATGACTGGTGATTCTACCCTGCTCACAGAGTTTGAAGAGAGAGCTGGCCTAAGTATCACTTTTGGAGATGACAGCAAAGGTTATACTGTGGGATATGGCTTGATTTCAAAGGACAATGTCATCATTGAAGAGGTTGCCTTAGTGGATGGTCTCAAACACAATCTGTTGAGTATCAGCCAGCTTTGTGATAAAGGCAGCTCAGTAACCTTCAACAAAGAAACTTGTGTTGTGATTAATAATCAAAACAACAAAGTGGTTCTCACTGGTGTGAGAAGAGGAAATGTGTATCTAGCTGACTTCAACTCAACTAAAGCAGAATCTGTAACTTGTCTTCTCAGTAAAGCAAGTCAAGATGAAAGTTGGCTATGGCACAAGAAACTATCCCACTTGAACTTCAAGACCATGAATGAGCTGGTAAAGAAAGAGCTAGTTAGAGGCATTCCTATGGTGGAGTTTACAAAGGATGGACTGTGTGATGCCTGCCAAAAAGGGAAGCAGATTAAAGCATCATTCAGGAAGAAACTTGATTCAGCAATTGAAGAGCCTCTACAACTGCTTCACATGGATTTATTTGGACCAGTCAATATATTGTCAATCTCAAAGAAAAGATTTTGCCTAGTAATTGTAGATGATTTCTCAAAGTTCTCTTGGACCTATTTCCTAAAGTCCAAGGATGAAGCTAGTGAAATCATCATCAATCACATAAGGCAAGTTAACAATCATCCTGATTTCAAAGTTAGAAGAATCAGGAGTGATAATGGAACTGAGTTCAAGAACTATGTCATGAGAGCATTTTATGAGGAAAATGAAATCTTGCATGAGTTCTCAGCAGCAAGGACTCCACAACAGAATGGAGTAGTGGAAAGAAAGAATAGATCTCTTATTGAAGCTGCAAGGACAATGCTTGAAGAATCAAAACTACCAACATACTTCTGGGCTGAAGCTGTAAACACTGCATTCTACACTCAGAACATCTCTCTGATTAATCAAGAAAGATGCATGACACCTTATCAATTGTTTAAGAACAAGCCAACTCTGAACTTTCTTCATGTCTTTGGCTGTAAATGCTATATTCTGAGAAATCAAACTGATCAAAAGGGGAAGTTTGATGCTAAAGCAGATGAAGGAATTTTTGTTGGATATGCTATTGGTAAAGCATATAGAGTCTACAATCTAAGAACCAACATTGTTGTTGAATCTATACATGTTGTGTTTGATGATAAAAAGATTGAAGGACTAAAAGATGGAGATTACCATGAGAGCCTCAAATTCGACAATGTTGAGATGGTCAGTGATGAAAGTGATGATGAGAGTGATCAAGAAAAAGTGTCTAAGGATAATGCAGACAAATCTACTACAAATTAAGCACAAAACTCAACATTCGTCGAGTTACATAATGCTTCATCCGTCGGAAGGCAATCTGTATTATCCGTCGGAAGACAACCTGCCTCATCCGTCGGTACTCAAAATTCACCATCCGTCGGGTTATCAAAAGGAGAAGGAAGTCAAGGCAGATCACCCATAGAAAGCACCCCAATCTCAAATCAAAGATCCACAAACTCAGGGGGAGTTTCTAGCAATCAAACCTCAATCACACATCAAGACAACATTGAGGTCTCTTCATCTAGGGCTAATCTACCTCAACCAAGAAAATGGACAAAAGATCACCCCTTTGAACTGATTATTGGTGATGTTTCTTCCAGAGTTCAAACCAGGAGAGCAACTCAAGAAGAATGTCTATACAGCAGCTTCCTGTCTAAGGAAGAACCAAAGAAGGTAGAAGAAGCCTTGTTAGATCCTGATTGGATTTTAGCTATGCAGGAGGAGCTAAACCAATTTGAAAGGAATAAAGTATGGAAGCTGGTACCCAAGCCTACAGGAAAGAATCCAATAGACACCAAATGGGTATTCAGAAACAAGATGGATGAAAATGGCATAGTAGTAAGGAACAAAGTAAGATTGGTTGCTAAAGGCTATTGTCAGCAAGAAGGAATAGATTTTGATGAAACATTTTCTCCTGTTGCAAGACTTGAAGCCATCAGAATCTTCTTAGCCTATGCAGCCCATGCCAATTTCAAGGTCTATCAAATGGATGTCAAAAGTGCCTTTCTGAATGGAGATTTGGAGGAAGAAGTGTATGTAAGTCAACCTCCTGGCTTTGAACATCCAAATTTCCCAGAGTATGTCTATTATCTACTGAAAGCACTTTATGGACTGAAGCAAGCACCTAGAGCCTGGTATGACACTTTATCAAAGTTCCTTTTGGAAAATCACTTCACAAGAGGTACTGTAGATAAAACTTTATTTTTCAGAAATGTGAATGGCTCTAGCATACTTGTTCAAATTTATGTAGATGATATTATTTTTGGCTCTACAGATGAGAAACTTTGTAAAAAGTTTGCCAAACTGATACAAAGCAAGTATGAAATGAGTATGATGGGAGAACTAACTTACTTTCTTGGTTTACAAGTTAAGCAAGTTAGTGATGGAATATTCATTAGTCAAACTAAATATATTTTTGATCTTTTAAAGAAGTTTGATCTAATGGATTGCACATCTGCAAAAACTCCCTTGGCCACTGCAACTAAGCTTGAACTAAACACTACTGAAAAGTCTGTGGATATTTCAAGTTATAGAGGCATGGTTGGCTCACTTCTATGCTTAACAGCTAGTAGGCCGGATATAATGTTTGCTACATGTTTATGTGCTAGATTTCAGGCTGATCCTAGAGAGTCTCATCTGATAGCTATTAAGAGAATTT